>NC_033643.1:6231025-6441997 GCF_001540865.1 Ananas comosus | reverse complement strand
ACACTCTATGGACGGAAGTGTAGATCGCCACTTCATTGGAGTGAAGTTGGCGAGAGATTGGCTTTAGGCCCCGATGTGCTCCGGAAAGCTGAGGACAAAGTTCGCATTGCTCGGGAGTGACTTTTGGTAGCGCAGAGCAGGCAGAGGAGCTATGCTGATCGACGGCGGCGAGACTTGGAGTTCCAAGTTGGAGACCATGTTTTCTTAAGGATCTCGCCGACTAGAGGAATAAAGAGATTTGGGATTCGGGGGAAGTTGAGTCCCCGTTTCATTGGACCGTATGAAATCTTGGAGCGTATAGGTCCGGTAGCGTATTGACTTGCTCTACCACCGAACCTATCCGGCGTGCACAACGTCTTTCACGTATCGGTCCTTCAGAGGTACATTCACGACCCAGCTCACGTTTTGGAGACTATACTAGTGGAGCTGTGTGAGGATTTGAGCTTCGAGGAGCAACCAGTGAAGATTTTGGCTCGCGAGGTGAAGAAGCTGCGGAATCGGGATATTCCGTACGTGAAGGTCCTTTGGAGCAACCACGGGGAGCGGGAGGCCACGTGGGAACTGGAGAGCGCACGGCAGGAGCGCTATCCCCATCTTTTTCAGATGGAGCCGTGAGGTATGCTTTGACTTTCGAGTTTCGCGGACGAAACTCCTTTTTAGGAGGGGTGAATGTGACGCACTGGACCTTGCAAACTGTGGGGTTCGAGTGATTGAATGGGTTATGAGCTTTTCCAGACTTTCTGGTGGGTCGTCGACAGTGTTCCGACCTATGGTTCGAGTCCCGAGAATGGTGGTTTAAAACCTTGCATCAAAATCTAAAAAGTTGGATTTTTTATCAGCTCTCGGGTAGCCTTCTGCAGGCTGTATACCGGTACGGGCTTGATGGCTGTACCGGTACGGGGTTGATGGCTGTACCGGTACGGGCCCGCGTACCGGTACACAGACAGCTTTTCGGCCAAACCCGAGGCTCGGGTTTGCATTTTCGTGGGTTGTGTACCGGTACACAAACCCGTGTACCGGTACATAGTGCAGTCTGGGCAGTGTTCGGGCAGGGGGGTGTTTGCAATTGTTACAACACCTATATTACTACCCCCAGCCCCCTTGTGAGCTCTTTTGAGCCCTAGACCAGTGGAGAACAGGTGAGAACTCCTCCCCTTTGTTTTCTTCTCCATTTTTTATGGGTTTTAGTAGGTTTTGATCTCTTTCCTCTTCTCCTTCTTGCTTTTTGTGGGTTTTCCACCATTGGAGGAGTGTGAGACCTTGGTTGGAGCTTGTTTGAGGATCAACCTTCAACCCTAGAGGACTTTGGAGCTTGGTTTGAAACTTCTAAGAGGTTAGTAACTAGATCCTTTCCTTTAGATCTAGTTTGTGGTGATTCTTTTGATGGAAACCCTAGATTTTGAAAATTAGGGTTAGATTTGGGGATTTTCGTTTTGAGGGCTTTGGAACCCGATTGATGGGTTTAGAACCTTTGTTTAGGTTAGATTGGAAGGACTCTAACTCCCATTTGGAGATCGAGAGAGCTTCCTTCGCCATCGGTGAGTTTTCCTTAACCCTAGCTTGAGAAGCTTAATGATTGAGCTAATGGCTCTTCGTTTCGTTCGAGTGACCCTACTTTTGATGTTTCTAGGGTACTAGGAAGCTTGTGGATAACTTCGTTCGGCGAAACAAAGAAGACGATTTTGGTGGGTTTGACTTCGTGGAAATGGGGCAAAATGGCCCCTATGCTCTTAATACTTGTTGTAAAGTATTTTTGAATGCATTTCTATACTAAATAGAATTTATATGAATTTTAGAACACTTAAAATGCATGTGCTATGTATCATGAAAATTGTACTCTATATAGTAGAGCTAAATGTGTAGGCAGCATGCATACGATAAAGTGTTTGTTTGTGCAAGTTGAGAACATATCTCTTAGGAAGAATATGACTTGGAACATGTACCTTGGAACATAGTTGCCATGCTTGACATAGAGAACAAAGTGTCATTAAGGGGCACTTGAAACTAGTAAACTATGAAATTGCAACATAGTGACATACTGATAGGCCAATACATATCTGCTATATTCCATGTTAGAGACATGACGACATAGAGATAGGCCATGGGGACATTCGTTATTTTTTTCATGTTTTAGACATGATGACATGAGACTTGAGACGGATCATTGGTTGCTTGTCATTTGTGCTCATTCGCACATGCTTGTGAGGGTCGCTCCCTACAAGCCGGCACTCCGGAGATAGTCATCGCGACATATGCTCGCCCGTGCGGGATTGGGCGCCGAAGTGGATTGCCGTGGGGGAGGCTCATTCCTAGAGTAGGGATGTTGACTACCACGGGGCCATTAGGCATGGCGCAGGCCAGACAGCCTTCGGGTGGGTCTTATATGATTAGAACATAGTGACAGTGTATGCCATATGAACTTTAAAACTATTAAAGTGAAATGTGGACTTGGACTAGAATAGTAAACAATGACATCTTTACTATTTTTGCATTGAGGACATCGGGATGGTTGCATTTCTATGATTATGCATGTTATACATATCCATGTACATCCATGATATAGTTGCTTTATTACTTACGCAAATCATGCTAAGTAGAGACTTCATGTTATAGTAAGTTACACTTTTACTTACATTTCGCTTTACTGTTTTATTGTCGCTGACCACTTTCCTTGTAGCTTTGGGCCTTGTAGTGCATTCACTGAAGTTAGTAATTGCCCACTGGAAACTATTTTTAATAGTTCTCACGCCCTCTTTTTCGTGGTTTCTTTCAGAGCCTTCTGCACCGGCGGAGGCACGGGATCGCGGCAAGGGGATCGCATAGCTAGCTAGCGAGAAACGGTTCTTTGCCTAGGTGGTTTACTCTTTCTTTTTGTAGTTGAGAGAGAGCGAGAGATTTTGTATCCATGTATAGAGACCGCCTATGTATCTACCCTTAGCACTTGTATTAGGATTTCCTTGGTATTACTTTATACTTTTATTAGTGGTTTCCAGCTTTGTGTTCCTTTCTCTATTGTAGAACTTAGCATTATATCATACTCTGATACTCCTAGATGTCTTTTAATTCTGCTTTCATTATCGTTACTTTTAGACGCCTTATATGTTCTAGACATATGGCGGGTCTGGGCGCGTGCCGGGCGGGCTTCCGCTGGGTCTCGAGGCGTGACATTGTGTAACAATTTCATTCTCATGGCCAATCATGTCTCTATTGTCATTGTCACCCTTATTTACTACAATCAAGGTCCAAGTCTTGCATTCATTCATCTTCTAGGGTTCTACATACATGTCCATTATGATTCTTGTTCAATCACTATGTTCAACTATGTTAGAAGCACAATATTGAAATTCTAACCACTAATCACATGTAAATATCCCTACTATGCATGAATGACTCTATATACAAGTATGCTCAACAAAGGTGAAAATAGACATAAAGGGGAATCCGATGATTCCGGCGTGCACCCCCCACCTTGAGTGGTAGTAGATGAAGAATATGACGACTCCCGAACGTTACGAAGGCCGAATCCGGGTCCTATAGTCAAAATAGTGCCAAAGTAGGCCCCTTTATACATGAACTACTCTTAAACATTTTCGTAACGTTAAACGGAGTTGTCCCACGCGTCGTGGGCACCCCCAATTAGGCTTCTACGAGGTCAATTCGTCCCCAAAAAATCCTAGGGCAAAAGCCCCAAATTTGAGCCCTAACAATGCCCTAATGTGATAGCTCCTAGATTGATCTCATCCCTAAGCAAATAATGGCTTAGAATCATCTAAGAAACATTCTACTAAGGTTTCTAGGCCCTTGGAACCATCCCTAGGGCATCTACCATGAGCCCTAGAGATCCACCATGAGAGCTCTACAAGAAAACCATGGATTTCATAGTTTCTTAGCTCTACAAGGTTTCTAAAGCTTGAAACAACCTCAAAACTCCAAATCTTAGGGTTAAAATCCAAACCCTAGAGTTCTACATGCTAGAAACTTACTTTGGCCGAAGTTCTAGCAACCTCCTTCTTGTTGGAGAGCTTCTAGATTCACCAAATCCTCCAAAATCCATTTCTCCTTACTTCTTCTTCTTCTTCTCCTTACTCTAGGGCAAGAGTTCTAGAGAGAGAAAGGGAGAAATGAAGTGGGAGAGAGTTTGGGAGAGATGGCTGTGAAAGGGGAGAATGGATGGCCATATATCATGTTGCAACATTTGCAACTAAGCCCCCGACCTCCCAATATTTACATCAGCTCTTACTGGGCAATTTTCGCAGTCGGGGACCGGTCTCCCCGACCAGGGACCGGTTCCCGAACGTCTGATTTCCAGGACTTAGCCGATTTTCGGGTTTTCTGGCTCGCTGCGCAGCGAGGGACCGGTTCCTCGGGGACCGGTCTCACTGCCAGGGACCGGTTGCCTCAGGATTCCTGGTAGGCTACGCGTACGGGGACCGGTTTCTTCTTCAGGGACCGGTCCCCGAGAGCACAAAATCTGGGACTTAGCCAGATTTTGGAATTTCACTCTCTCGGATCCCTTTACACTATATATGGGCTCCAAAGCACTACTAGCCCATACCAACTTGTTCTACTCCACATTCCGCACTTTTCGACGGAACTCGGCACGATTTGCGAGGGATGTGATATGTTACACTTGTGTACCGGTACACTTTGTAAACCGCAGTCTAGCAGTTTTTGAGGGATTTCTTTATAATTATAGCAACACTATATATTCCCCCACACCTCCTAGTTGGGGCTCTTGTGCTGCTCGCAGAGAAGAAGGAGAGGTGAGCTCCCTCTCCATTTCCCTTGATTTTTCCCTCTTTTTGCTTGGGTTTTGGTGGGTTAATCTTCTCTTTTTGCTTTTTGGTGCAACTTCCACCATTGGAGAAGCCGTGAGCTCATGTTTGGAGTTTGGTGGAGGGAAGATCTTCAACCCTAGCTGGTTCCTTGGGTCATTTGGAGCATCTAAAGAGGTTAGTTGCATACTTCTCCTCTCTAGATCATGATTCTCATGATTTGTTGTGTTGGAAACCCTAGAAATGGAAACTTAGGGTTTATTTGGGTATTTTAGATTTAGGGCTTTTGGAGCTCGATTGCTTGGATTAGAACCTTCCTCTAGGTTGGATTAGAAGGGTTCTTGCTCTCATTTGGAGATTGAAAGAGATTTTCACCATTTTAGGTGAGTTTTGCCCCTGTTCTTGAGATGGTTAATGATCGACCTTAGGGATGTTTGTAACGTTCGTTTAACTCTCCTTTTATTACCTTTAGGGTGCTAGGAGAATAGTGGACAACTTCTTTCGCGCAAACGAAGAATTTCGAGGAGACTTGGTGGGTCTGGCCTCACCAAAATGAGATAAAAATTCTCATATGATGATTATACTTGTCGTAAAATAGAATTTCATGCATATTTATGCTAGATAGAATATTTGTGACTTTTAGAATGCCTAGAATGCACATTTTATATACAATGTATATTTGGACCTCTATGTAGTAGAGAGTCGTTCATGTTGGGCTTGGGCATATGGATAGCATTCTTATATGTGGCTTGATATCATGTTTCATATAGTGAAAATGACAAGTGTAAAATGCTCTTGGACATAAATCTCATAATTGACATAGGAGAGAACTTAATGCCATAAAGAGGCATTAGACTTGAATGATGTGTGAAACAGTGAGCTAATGTCATAAAGAGACATAGAGCTAGAGTTATGTATGAATCTAGTGAATTAGTGCCATAAAGAGGCATTGAATATAGAATATGCTTGGACATAGCAATACTCTAATGTCATAAAGGGGCATTAGATTTAGTGAATATTGGAATTTCACATTGAGACATAGAACTAAACCGATGGGTTGCTAGTGACTATTACCATGTTAGAGACATGATGATCGGGTTCTTGAGACGATGACCATGCTTGCTTCCCATTTGAGCTCATTCGCACATGCTTGTGAGGGTCGCTCCCTACAAGCCGGCACTCCGGAGTTAGCCTACGCAAATTATGCTCGCTCGTGCGGTATTGAGAAGCCTTCGAGACCGGGTGAGATAGACTCATTCCTCAAGTGGGAATGTTGGGGCTACCACGGGCACTTAGGCGGCACAAGCTGGACTACCTTGTGTAGGTCCTTAATTGGAAATGAAAATTGACACGCAGTCATACAAGTAACAATCACTACTAAATAGTTTATAGTAGTTGGATTTCTTAGACATGCCAATAGCATAGTATTGGACATTTGGACATGTAGTATACTTGATAGTATCGCTCATTGCATTACAGTATACTTGTTTGCCATGTTAGAACATACTAGTCATGTATTGGACATATTGATCATAATAGCATAGATGTACACCATGTTGACATCATGTTATAATTGCGGCATAGTAGTTTAGCATTTCTATACATGCTTTCATATCTACAGTTATTATTAGTTCTCATATTTGCTTTGCTTTTGGGCCTAGTGGTGCATGTGGCTAAGGTCAGTAATTGCCCACTGGGAACTATAAATTATAGTTCTCACACCCCCTGTTTGATGTCTTTCTTACAGAGCCTTCCATCCCGGGAGAGGCTAGGGACCGCGGCAAGTGTGTCGCTTCGAGCTAGTGAGCGAGGGGTCTTGCTAGGTGGATCATTTTCTCCTTTTGTTTTAGTTGGAGAGAATGAGAGCGTTTTGTACCCTACATAGAGACTACCATTTTGAATATTGTAGTACTTGTACTTGAGACACCGATATATCACTCTATGTTTTATCTTATTGGTTTAGTTTTCTTTCATTCTACTTGTTATTAGAATCTAGCTGTTTAGTTGCTCTAATATCTCTAGATACTTGTTTATTCTTACTATTTATATCGCTTTGTTGTAGACGCCTTATATGTGCAGGCATATGGCGGGTCTGGACACGCACCGGGTAGGCCTCCGCCCACCAGCCTACCCCAGAGGGCGGCAATGAGCTCGGCCTCGACGGTGTCATAGGCAAGAAGGGCGAGGAATGTACGGGAGCATCTCTAGATTAGCACTTTTGTTTATTTAAAACAAAAAAAATAACAAAAAGGCCAAAAACTAGAGAATAAAAAAGAAAACCAGAGAAGAAGGAAGAAGATGATGAATTTGCACTGTTAAGATTAAATTGCACTGTTTTAAAAGAATGTTGCACTATTATGGACGTAAATTGCACTCTTTTAAATGTAAACTACCCTTTAAAATAAAATTTTCACTATTTAAACGAAAGTTGCACTCTTTTAGAGATATTTACACTATTTCTCCTCTTGTTGTACTCTTTAAGAAGAGATATTTATACTATTTTTTCTCTCGTTGCACTATTTCTCCTTTGATGCACCCTTTAACAGCAGAAATAGTGCAACAAGAGGAGAAATAGTGCAATAAGAGAAGAAATAGTGTAAATATCTCATTTTAAGAGTGCAACAAGAGGAGAAACTGTAACACACTAGACCTTTGCAAATTACAAGGTTCGAGTGTTTGATCTTTGTTCTGAGTTTTTTCAGGTATTTTGGAGGGTCGTTGACAGTGTTCCGACCTATGGCTCACATCCCGAAGAGCGAGGTTAAAAACTTAGCGCCAAAGTCCCAAAAATGAGAAAATTAGGCTGCTCTCGGGTTTGCCTCTACAGAGAAGAGTACCGGCACTGCATCGGGCCCATACCGGAACTGGACCTGGTACCGATACTGCATCGGGCTGGTACCGGTACCCAGTGTATTTTTACACCAACCCGAGGCTCGGGTTGCGCAGGCTGCTGCTTGTTAACCGGTGACACTTTCCCGTGTTAACTGGTACACTGTGTAGTTCGCAGACTGCTTGTTCTTGAAGGGTGTTTTTGCAATTGTAGCAATCCTATAAGTACCCCACGCCCCTTGTTGGGTTTCATGAGCTGGAAAACACATGAGAAACAAGTTGGGAGATCTCCTCTTCTCCTCTTTGGATTTCTTTCCATTTTTTCTTGGATTTTGGTGGTTTAATCACCTCCTTTTGCTTCTTTTTGCTTCTTAGTGCTATTTCCACCATGAGAGAAGTTGTCACGCCCCCGCCCCGAAACCCCTACCAATTTGGCACGGTTCGGGCGCGGCGAACGGACGCCGAACGGACAGCACCTCCTCTGTCCGCCCAAGGCTGAACAACAGATCGAGTAAAAGAATTTACCCAGGATTTTAAATTATATAAGTACACAATCAACGGGGCACAAATAGTGCCAACAACAAAGAGCAAGTAATCCACAAGATACACAAGTGAAATAAAGAGAGAACTACTATCTATTACATTATATTTGCATTCTTTATACAATTACATTTTCTTTTCCAAAATGAATACATGTTCTCAAGTACATAGCTCTCCAAAGTCCTCATCTACATGAGTCTCTCAAATACATAGGTGTGCTAATGCAAAAGGAAAGCTACTACTCTACCAATAATCCTCACTGGTCGGGTGCGATGCCCTTGCCACGGTCCTCGCCCGGCAAACCTGTACCTAGCCCTGGAAATAGAGTGGGGTGAGAACTATCTTCCATAGTTCCCAGTGGGCTCGACCGCCGACTCCGCCGATCTCCCCACTAGGTCCAAGTGGGCACAAGTAACAACAGATAGATAGATAGATATTTAAAACTGTAAAGACATAATAAGAAAACTATACTACTATGCCCATAATCATACGTAATGTATGCATGCATCATATAGTAAAAGTGTACTATCATGCTGACAAGTTCGATCCATATTCGATAAGCAATGTTCAATGTCATTATTAACCTTTCATTTACCCAATCTGTGGCAAAACCCTTGGGTTTGCCTACGACTAACATATCCATCCCATTGGGTAAGGAGGCTCCAGGTGCCCCCGAACTCGGGACTGTCTGCGGACAACTCTGTCCTATCGCACGACAGTCCGGAGTACTCGACGACCAATCCTCTCGATGTGAGGATATGGATGGCTTTACCACCCCAAATAACAGACAGTGAACTTGATCTATCCTCTCCACGTGAGGATACCCTACGAACTAGGGCCAACATTTCTCTCGGAACTTACCTATTCCGACTTTCATGCATAGTTACTTAGCTTTACTAAGTTCATTGTTCACGAGTCATTTTCTAGGGAATTCACCTATCCCTAAGTTCATGAACCTCTAGTGTCAAGTACACTTCATAATGCCACTCATACTGCTCTCTAAACATTTAGATGCCACTCTCTATGTCACTAAATAACCATCGAGTTCATCTCTTTTCTTTAGTACTATAGGATCCATGTTCCGACCCAATCCTTACCTATCCATTTCATCAAGTATTTCATGTACACTAGGTTAACATTTAGAAGCATAAGAAAAAGGTATTACGATGCAATCCTACAATGCAACATGCAAGAAATGAGATTATATGTTATTCCAAGACATAGAAAAGAGTTCGGTTGCTTCGGGATGACACCCCCCACCTTTTAAGGGTATAAAGGTTCTAGAACCGCTTCCCAACAAACGTTACAACGAGGTCTCGGCCTCCTTGGTCCAAAACGGCGCTCAATCAGCTATATTTCGCCGATAGCTTTTCACCCGCTCGACGAATCGAAAATCCGACGTCGCCCTCGCGTTTGGACACCTATCGATTTGGTTTACAAGCTATCAAATGAGATGAATCTCATGATTTCAAAAAGTCCCAATTTGGAGCCCTAGGTTTGCACTATAGCAAATCCCCAACAAAAATCCTAGATTCTAGCTCTAAGCATCTATTAAGCATGCTAGAGGCCCATTTGACCCATTTACAAAGCTAGAAATCCAAGCCCTAGGGTTCTACCATGAGAGGAGTTAGAAGCTTACCTCTTGAGCTACTCCAATGGGATGAAGAGGGAGAGAGGGAGGTGGTGGAGATGATCTTCTCCAAGCTCTCCTCCTCCTTCTTATTCTTCTCATTTCCTCATTTCCTTCTCTTCTTCTTTTCCTTTCTAGAGAGAGAGAGAGAAATGAGATACAGAGAGATTTGCACTAT
Organism: Ananas comosus; assembly: GCF_001540865.1. Taxonomy (NCBI): domain Eukaryota; kingdom Viridiplantae; phylum Streptophyta; class Magnoliopsida; order Poales; family Bromeliaceae; genus Ananas; species Ananas comosus. The sequence continues at coordinate 6,432,045 of NC_033643.1, read as the reverse complement.
TAGCTCTCGTAGACCCCACTACAATGCACTTTTGGTGCTTTTGACTTCTTCGGCTTTTCCGAAGCATACTCACTCGACAATTAGTCGATTCTGGACGAAATACAACTCTCGGATTTCGAGAATTCACTTCGTTACAGAAGTCTTGGAGCTTGGATTGGAGCTTGTTGGAGGAGAGATCTTCAACCCTAGCTCATTCCAAGTTTAAATTGAAGCTTCCAAAGAGGTTAGCAATATGTTTCTCTCTTTTGATTCATGTTTTTGGAGGTTTTTATGTAAAAACCCTAGAAATAAGGAAATTAGAGTTTTTGATTTGGGAAATTAGGGTTTAGGAAGTATCAAAAATATAAATACAACTATGCTATTACATGCATTCATCCCAGGTTTACATATCACAATAGATTTACATTTAACTTCCAAATACAACCATCTATTACAACTTATTACAAGTTTGTTCTTTCATCTCTAACCCCTAAACTAGACCACTTCGGGGTACCGCTATCTTTGGTCTCAGGGTAAGACGCTATCTACGGAGCTACGCCCTTTCCTCGCACCGCTGTGGCGCTAGCGTGTGAACCTATACCCCCCAAAACAACACGGGGGTGAGAACTATTGTCCATAGTTCCTAGTGGGTACGGCCACCCAAGAAAAAAGCTCGACCCACCAGCTCCGAAGGAGGCACTGCAAACATGTTAGTCCAACAAATATTCACAGGTATATATATACTTTTCATCAAATAGTTTATGCAACTAACATTTATCATGTTCATGCCTCGCAACATACAACAAGGTAAATCATGCAATTCAATATGCAACATGCTAGTAGATCTAATAATTCCACTTTCTGTCTTGCTATTCACAGCTCATCCAATTAACTTCTAAGTTTTCCTCTATCTCAGGTTCATATCAATTGCAAACTGCTTATAAGGTTTCATCTACCTTTACCATTGACTCATGAGGTTTCTTTTACCTTTACTAAGCTATCCACCCGACTCGGTCTTGAGTCAATCATCCGCGGAATACCGCGTACAGCCAGGCTCAAGGTGAAGGACGTCTCACTTGCACCTCAGCCTTAGATCCACTCAACTGGGATACCAATCCACTCTACTAGGATACCGAATCCAATCTGCTGAGATTCATATACTTGTCACCCAATCAGCTGGCTAACCCGAAGGTTTGCCCTCGACTCATATCTCAAATCCCATAGGTAAGGAGACGCTCCTTGCTCGCAAACCCGAGACTGTTTGCGGGACAACAACTCTGCCCCTCGTGTGACAAACTCCGGAGTGCATGGCTTGTGTCGAGCGATCGCCCCGAGCTCAAAACAGACTATATGAGTATGATCCAATCCTCTCCACTCGAGGATACCCTATTAACTAGCGCTAACAACAACTCGGGAAATCCTCCAATCCCAACATTGATGTCACAAGTGTCTCTACTATACTAGTTCACATGCCACATATCAATCAATTCGGAAACTCATCTATCCCTATGTTCACATCATAGTGTCTTTACTACACCAATAACAAAGGCCACTCGATCTACTTGACATCCTAGCTGTCCACATCGATTACCATAGTTTACACCTTTTTGTTTTCCAATGTCAAGTTTTCTAACCATCCAAGAGTTATCGACCCAAGTTCAACATGCATATGTTATTTAACATAATACACAATATACCAACATGCATATATATCAACTAGCATCTCATGATATATTAACATGCATATATTTCCATCTAGCATCTCATCTAGTAGATTCCAATGGTAGGCAACATCATCTAGTATAATATGAATCATGCATTCATATAGCATCATTTTCATGCATTCATCTAGCATTTAACTCATGCATTCAACTAGCATATAACTCATGCATTCCACTCATGCATTTAACTCACTATATGCATCAATGATAAATCTCACTTCACTTCGACATGAAAATGAGCTAAACATTTCTGTGAGCACAACCCACCTCAAATCGCTTTTCGATTGCTTGTCGACACTTGCAATCGGCCTCCCGCGGCACTCGTTGTCCGGCTCAGCCCGATCTTACAAATAATCACCAACCGTGCATCAATCCGCGATCTCAGGTTTTAAAGGGCTTCATCTAGATGCCGCGATGCTAGGAATCCGTTTTTGTGATTTTTGGACACCGCCTTGGCCTTCTAGGCGGAAATGAAGCCAAAAACGTCCTTTTCGCCAATATTTTCGCGTAGCCTTGTCGGATTTCCAAACTGAGGTCACCAACGCGTCAGAAAACCTAGCAATTAGGTTTACATGGGTTCAAATTAGATCAAACCCCCTCACATAGTAAAACCCCTTTTTGCACCCTAACATGCTACTATTGCAAGAATAGTCATACAAGCCTTTGATTGTAGCAAATAGCTTCTACTTAGCATTTAGGAAGTCCTCTAAATCCAATTCTAGAGCATATAATTCAAACCCTAGAAATCCACCATTGAAGCTCAAGAAGCTTACCTCTCTTGAACTAAGGAAGAAGAAGGAGTAGAAGCTTCACCTTCAAGCTCCAATCTCCACCACCTTCTCCATCAAGCTTGCCTCACCACCAAGCAACCTCCAATTCTCTCCTCCAATCCTCTCTTTGGTGGAGAGAAAGAGAGACCTTAGAGAAAAAGAGAGAAAGAGTGGAAACTTACTCTCTCTCTCTCTCTCTCTCTCTCTCTCTCTCTCTCTCTCAGTTTGGGACCAAAACAAGAGTTTACATATATATAGGACCCCAAAACACTATTTCAACCAATAGTTTAGCTTTCAGAATCTGATACTTTTCGCCGGAGCCCTTCTGAATGTCCGTGTTACGTCCCGCTATCGCCAATTTGGTCGATTCAGATCCGTACATAGACGCCGAACGAACAGCACCTCCCCTGTCCGCCCAAGGCTCAACAATAATGAGTACATGTATAAAGAAATAAACAATTCCCAGGATAACATTTCAATATATATAGCTTGCACGAGGGCAAGCAATAAGAATAAGTGAGAGTAAACCAATTAAATATGCATTCACTGTATTTTCGAAACAACTTTAAACCAAAATGTAAAGCTAAATAACTACAACATTTGGTTATTTACATGCTCATTTATACAATCATTTACATATTTCCTGTTCATCAAATATATACAATATGAAACCAAAATAGTGTACAACTATACTCAGGAGTCCACTAGCTAAGATACCAGGGCTCTTGCCGCGATCCTCGACCGCTCCGCTCGCGCTAGGATCTGCATGGTTAGTGGTGTGAGAACTACTAAAAGTTTTCAGTGGGCTCGGCCGCCGACCTCGCCGACTCACCCACTAAGTCTATTTAGGCATATATAGGCAAGAAAAGAGAGTAGATAGTAACCAGCTATAACATGTAATTACTACAATGCCTGTACAAAGCTAAAAAGAACAATATATAATAGATGAAAGTATGCATGCATGCTACTCATAACCATTACCCAATCAACTTGGTTAACCGTTTGGCTAACTATAACTCACTAACTGAATCCCTTCTTATCAGGGAGAATTCTGCTATAACCCGACGGGACCGTCTACTAGGGAGAATTCCGCTACCGACCCAGTTGATGACAACTCCGAAGTTCATCGCCCAAGGAGGAGCTACCTTACCTCGAGCATTAGACTGATGTGAGTATAATCTGATCCTTATTTAGAGGGTCCAATGAATGACAATGCCACACTTTAACACTAACTAGCTCTTTATGCTAGTTTTACAATTCCAATTTCGATGCTAACCAATTCTCTAGTCATAATGTCACCAAATTTACTATTGACATGGTCCACAATAAATTCACACATTTATAGTGTTCTATGTCCATATTCTATTGTTTACATGTTCTTTACATTGGTACACATTCAAATGTTCATTACATTACATTGACATTTACCCTATATGCATGAATACACTACAATTCATATGTATATGTATGCTCAATAAGGTGATAGATATAAAGAGAGATTCGAAGATTTCGAATAGCACCACCCACCTATAGGGATGCCGAAATGCTAAAACCCACGTCTCGAAGCGTATAAACAACTAGCTCTCGCGACTCAATGCAAACGAAGCTAGAACGATGTGTTTCTTAATTAGCGCGTCGTAGGCCCGTCAGAATACCAATTTAAGCTTCCGAGCACGCCAAACCTTCCTTCATTAGGAATAAAAGAGATTAAACTTAAGTCACATTCATATCTTTACAACTTGCGCATCAGACTTAGCTTAGATATATACTATCAATATAATCTAGTTTCTAAGCTTTCGATGGTAGCTTTAGGGTTCTAGAACTCAAACCCTCATAAACTGTAACATACCAGATTTTGGTATAAAAATAAAAATAAATAAAAATAGTGTGAGATACTATTTTTATTGGATTTAGAGAAGTAAAACATAAGTCAGAAATGATTTGTGCTGAAATCGGAATGAAAACAGAAGATTTAGAATTTTCTGCTAGAAACGGGACAGATAAATTAGCAGAAAATGCACAGTGTCAGAGAATTATAAAAACTGGGGGATAAGTCAGAATTATTTTTATTAGGCTAGATTTAAAGTTTCATGCCATTCTGAGACCCGGAAGGTGGAAAATAAAATCCGACAGTTATCTGATAAAGATTACAGTTCGGTACAGTTTTCGATGACCAAACGGGGTCGAAACTGAAATATTAAAATTTCTTNTCAAACGGATATTCAGGGAGCTCCGTCGAAAGATATCAAATTTTGAGCTGCCTGAAGTGAATAGTGTTTTGGGGTGTAATTATAATAGAAGCAGCTTGCTTCTTCCTCCCTTAACCGTGCTGCACACACACGCACACCACGCACATGCATACATGGTGGGGAGAGAGAAAGCTTCCCTTTCTCTCTCTAGATTTCTCTCTCATCTCTCCAAATCTCTCTCTAAAAATTTGAGGGTTGGTGGAGAAGATGCTTGCGAACGCGTTGGAGGCGACGGATCAAGCTTTCGTGCGCCCGTTGGAGCGGCGTGCTTTCGTCGCAGCGTTCACATTGTGGTAAGCTTTTGGGATTTGGCTTAATCCTTAGCTTTAAGTGTTCTAATAGTCTCTAATGAGCATTGTTAGCATGTTGCTCCATTTAATTTGGATTATTTGGAGGTTAATTGCATATTAGGGCTCCGAATAAGGTTTTGTAAAATAGTAGAATTTGATCTAATTTGACCCTCCGTAAACCTAATTGCTAGGTAAACGAACACGTTGGCGAAGTCGGTTCGGCAATTCGTCGAGCCGTTGTAAAGTTATTAAAGAAACGGACGTTTAGACTTCGTTTCCGCCTGGAGGGCCGAGGCGACATCGTAAAGTCATGAAAACGGATTTGGAGCACCGTGACACATAACCGTAGACCTATAATTTTCGGTGCCGCGATTCGGCGCACGGTTGGTGAGTATTAGCAAAATCGGGCCGAACCGGTTTACGGGTGCCGCGGGAGGCCGATTGCAAGTGTCGACAAGCAATCGGAAAGCGATTTGAGGTGGGTTATGCTTACCGAAGCGACTAGGTCGCCTGTATGTCTAAGTAAAGTGAATTCATGTTGATGCATATAAATGCTAGATGGATGCATATAGTAAATGCTAAAGAGAATGCATGCTAAAGATGTAATATAGAAATACTAGAATGCATGATGATGTAATATAAATAATGCTAGTTAAAAGCATGAGATAAATGACATTTGCATGTTAACATAAAGTAGAGAACATGCTAGTTGTAATGTATAATGATAAGTTGTAAAGAATGCTAGTTTGGATAAGCATGTCATATAAATGCTAGATAATGCATGTTAATTATCTAAAGTAAGATGCTAAGAGATTGTACATGAAGTGACATAATATAAGAATGCTAAATAAATGCATGAATGATGTGGTATAAAAATGCTAGAATATATGCATTGGTTAATGTTAGTTGAATACATGTCATGGAAATGCTAAATGTAAACATGGGACCAATACTAAGATATACTTGATGATCATATTGTAGAGATACTAATGTTAAGTAAAGGATATGGGCATGTGGACATATATATATGCACATAGATCGAGTGGCATTGAACATAGTATTTTGAACATAGGTTAAACATGGATGATATTGAACCTAGTGTTAAAGAACATAGGTTGGACATGAACCTAGTGTTAAAGAACATAAGTTGGACAAGAACCTACTGTTAAAAAACATAGGTTGGACAAGAACCTAGTGTTAGAGAACATAGGTGGGACATGAATCTAGTGTTAAAGAACATAGGTGGAGAATGAACCTAGAGGTAATTAAATCTAGAGTCAAGTAAACCTATGTTATGGCAAGTGTGGCCTAGAGAGTGGCATATGTGACAAGGTAGGACCTGGTTATGTCATTGTGGCTATATATATTCCCGAATTGGGAATTGGATCATACTCACATTGGTTCCGGCTTGAGGGAGGTAGCTCCTCCTCAAGCGGTGTACTCCGGATTGTAGACACCACGGGGAGAGTATCCCGGCGAAGATCCCTCGGGTGGTAGTGCCAAGTGCCTCCCCCGGTAGACGGGATATATGGATTGTGAGTTTGGGGTATCAGGTGTTAACCGAGATAATTGGGTAAAGGCCAAAGTGAATGTATGAAAGCATGCATTATGAGCTATGGATTTGGTATTCCAGTTGAGTGGATTTATGGCTGAGTTGCATGTGAGACGTCCTTCATCTCGAGCCTGTTTGTATGCGGTATCCCGCAAATGATTGACTCAAGGCCGAGTCGAGTGGTTAGCTTGGCTAAGGTAGAGGAAAACCTTAGGTGCAAATAACCAATGATGTAAAGTAANATGCTGACATTGTAAAAGTATGCTAGTTTCATATGAATATGAACTAAGATCGATAACTCTAAGTAGAGTAAAGAACTTAACATTGGAAAGTGAGAACATTGAGTGGCATGTTAATTAATAATCCTAAGTGTGAATAACTAGGATGACAAGTATTAGGAATGGTATTGGAACCTAGTGTCATTGAATATAGGTTAAGAAGTAAACCTAAAGTGACCCTAGGTTATATGATAAAGGCATTAAACCTAGAGTCAAGTAAACCTAAGTTATGGCATTAGTGGTATTAAACCGAGAGTCGAGTGGACCTAGGATGTAAATGACATTGGACCTAGTGTTAATGAACCTAGGTTATGAATATAGTGATATTGAACCTAGAGTCGAATGAATCTAGATAGTAAAGAATAATGAACCTAGGGTTATAGAACCTAGGCAATGACCATAGTGACATTAGACCTAATGTTATTAAGCTTAGGTTGGGAAATGGCTTGGACCTAGAAAGGTTGTCGGTATAGGGTATAAGACTAACCCTTGAAATGTTGAAGTGGATTCCGGAATCCCAGGTCTTGTGGTCTTAGTGAACGTGGTATGCTCATGGTTGTGGATTGGATCATACTCACCTATAAGTCCGATACTTGAGGGCGGTCGCTCCCCCTCGAGCGATGAGCTCCGCAGTGATCATCACTGGGTCGTAGCGAGTATCTTCCCAGAGGTTGAGCCTGTCGGGTCGTAGTGGGTATCTCCCTGATTGATGAGCTCCGGAGTTGTCATCACTGGGTCGTAGTGGGTATCTCCCCAGAGGACGGTTCCATCGGGTTGTAGCGGGTATCTCACCGATTATTGGGATTTGGTTGGTGAGTTTTGAGGCGAAACCTCCAGGTTAGCTGAGAGGATTGGGTATTGATTGTGCTAATTTCCATGCACCATGAGCAGTATATATGTTGGTTCTCCTCGCCCACTGGGTGATGTGGTTTGAGGATTTAAGGTTGAGGTGTATGTGAGACGTCCTTCACCTTGTGCCTGACAGAGCACAGCATATCCGCGGGTGATTGACTCTAGACCGAGTCGAGTGGCATAGTTGGCTAAGGTAAAGTAACCTTAGGAAAGATTGCTTAGTGCTAAAGAATAGCGAATAGTAAAGAATGGCAACGAAGAAAGAACGATTAATGCTAAGGAAAAGCAAATAATAAAGAACGGCTAAGAATTAAAGAAAGGCAAGTGAAAGAAAGTAGAATTAATTAACCTACTTGCATAAGTTGCATGATTTACATATTACATGTCTTGAGGCATAAACATGTATTTAATATTTGCATTAAATATCTGTGGATATCTATTGGATTAATATGTTTGCAGTGCCTCCTTGGACCTGGTGGGTCGAGCTTTTCCCTTGGGTGACCGTACCCACTGGGAACTATGGACAATAATTCTCACCCCCGTGTTGTTTTTGGGGGTACAGGTTCATACGTGAGCGGCACGGCGGCGTCAGGAAAGAGCGTAGCTCCGTAGAAAGCGCCCTACCACCGAGACCAGAAATAGCATTACCCCGAGTCGGCTTAGCTAGGGATTGTAGAAAAGATGTAAAACAAGATTGTAATAATCTTGTGATCAATGATTGTATTTGGAAGGAAATGTAATCGAAAATTGTAAATGTATAACTTGGGATGAATGTTTTTAATAGCTTAGCTGTTTTATGGTTTTGATACTTCCTTATGCAATCTATACTTTATTTCTGTTCCTGGTTGAAACATCGTGAATTGTATTGATTGCGACGCCTAGGACGTACAGGGGAGACTCTGTCCATTCGGCGGTCTGTCGGCGTGCCCGAATCCGACCAAATAGGCGGGCTCGGGGTGTGACATAAACAACCCTCAGCCAAGGTAATTAAACATCAATCTTAGTGATTGTATCACAACTCCTGCCATAGGTACTACTTCAACTTAGGCCACAACTCATTTATACACTATATAACATATAGTTTATTACAAGTTCATCAATGGCCACATCAACTCCAAGAGTTAATTTACTCATAATTCAACCCTTATACAGTAATTAGAATCGTTCTAATTCAGAATTTTCAACTAATTTAACCCAGTTTCATCTTTAACATTATGCACATATACATCTATATGTATATACATACATACATACTATATAACAAACTATAGGTTCTCTATAGTAATATAACCTCTAGCAGTCCAAGCATCCAAAATTTAACTTTTTTACACAAGGAATAGCATCACTCTTATTCAGAAATTAAGACTAAGTTACCCCATGTTTCATTCCTAATAATCTGGGTACATATACATATATATATATATATATATATATGTATGTATGTATGTATATATGTATGTATGTATGTATGTATATATGTATGTATGTATGTATGTATGTATGTATGTATGTATGTATGTATGTATGTATGTATGTATATGTATGTATTATATATATGTATGTATGTATAATATTTTATATATATATGTATGTATATATACATACATATATATATAAATATTATATACATAACATACATATACCAACATACATATACATGTATATATATAATATATGTATGTATATACATACAGTATGTGTATAACATACATGTATGGTATACTACATACATGTATGTATATACATACATGTATGTGTATACACATACATGTAGTGTATAAATACGAGATTTACTAATGTATTGTATACTACATACATGTATGTGTAATATCACATACATGTATGTGTATACACATACATCGTATGTTATACTACATATTGTTATACATATATGGTATGTATATATGTTATGTATATACATAATGTATATGTATGTTACTGTAAGTATATACATATCACATACATATACATACATATACATTGTACTACATATACATATATATATGTATAATGTATATACATATATTATATGTATGTATATGTATGTGCTATGTATATATAGCATCATATACATATACATACATATAATACATATACATACATGTACATATATGTATATGTATGTATATGTATGTATTGTATATGATACATGTAGTATATGTCATGTATATGTATGTATACTGTATATGTTGACATACATATATACATACAATAATATATGTATATACAGTATACACTATATACTATGTATATGTATATACATATGTATGTATGATGTATGATATGTGTTAGTTACTAATGCATATAGCATACATATACATATGTATATACATATACATATTAATATATAATATTATATGTATATGTTAGGTATCTAATTATTTTATAAAAAAAATGTATGTAATATGTATGGTACATACACATACATATACTAACATATACATATGTAGTATGTTGTGTGTATATACATATAACAGTATACTAGTATGTGTATATATACTTATATGTATACTTACATAGTATATGTTATGGTAAGTATTATGTTGACACATAGCATATACATACATATACATATGTATACTACATATACATATATATATGTAATATGGTATATTTATTATTATGTATTGTAAATGTGTCATACATATGTATGTACATACATCATGTACATACAGTAATATGTATATACCTATGATATGTATGTACATCACATAGTGTACATACGATATGTATTAAATATATATATATATATTATAATGAGTGAGACTACTAGTGCTATCGAAGCAGACCCCTTCCGTGCTTCCCCTCGTTTGTCGATGTTGCGCAATATTCGAATCGTCGATCGGGCGCTCCGTTAAACTTGCATTTAGAGGTATTTGAAGGTATCTTAGAAAATAAATTTTATGATTTTACGATATTATTTGCCTAGTGAACGAAGGGGCTCAAAATCAACGGCTGAAAATAAAAATATTACAAAATGTAATAATATGACATATAAAAGATATTGATCTTGTTTTATATAGTATAAAGAATTTTCTATCAAAATTTCACGTGATTTCGATATTTCTACACCGTTAAACTTGCAAACGGCTCACTACGGTCATTGAAATTTGTTGATTTTGAGCCCATTCGATCACTAGGCAAATGATATCGAAAAATAATAAAATTTATTTTCTAGGTACTCCAAATACTCTAGATCAAGTTTAACGGAGCTGATCGACGATTCAAAAGTCGCAACATCGAAAACGAGGTGGAAGCACGGAAGGCTTCGTGCTTCTGATAGCATAGTAGCCTCACTCTATATATATATATGTATGATGTTTTTAACATAGCTTCTATGTCTCTACCTAACAATACTAGCTTTAATCACTTAAAATCCTCTCTTAGAGTAGCTAAACCAATTCCTGACTGAGAAACCACTTCTTACCTCAAGTTTCTATGCTTCCTCAGCTGATTTTCTTATCGGCAGCTCCTCCCAACTCACAATTCCAAAAGCTGCCAATTTCTCCTTCACTAAGCTTCAACTACTTAGAAATCATCTTCAAAGCAACCAATAACACTCAAACCCGGAATAGATATCAAGCTTACCTGGATTTGAAGTTTCCCTAAGGGATTCCTCAGCTCCAAAAGCCTTCCTTTCAGCTTCAACAAGAAGAAATCCACTCCAAAACTTTACTCCACCAAGATCTCTCTCACAACTACTACCTAGGGTTTAGAGAGATAAAGAGAGGAAAAGAAATGAAAAGAGATGCTGGAGAGGGGGTCCCTGGCACGTAGCAGTTGCAGGGAGTGGCTGGGGTTAAGATAAGATTGAAATTTTGCAACTTAACCCCCTAAAAAGGCAAAAGTGCATTGTGTCGGAATGACATGAAACTTTAAATCTAACCTCATAAAAATAATCCCGACATATTCCCAGATTTTCATAATTTTCTGACGCTGTGAATTTTCTGCTAAAAGATCAGTCCCATTTCTCACAGAAAATTCTAAATCTTCTGTTTTCATTCCGATTTCAGTATAAGTCATTTCCGACTTATATTTTACTTTTCTAAGTCCAATAAAAATAGTATCTTACACTATTTTTATTTATTTCTACTTTTTTTTATTAAAATCCGCTACATCATATTCCACCATAACTTCATAACTTCAGAAATTCGGCAACTTACAGTCATAATTCACTATCAACTACTTGGTGACATATTTCTACCAATAGCTAGTATGACTAAAACAAATACATGCTTTACATCATATTAATGTTTCTAACGGGCTATACCCGTGTAACACACTGGACCTTTGCAAATTGCGAGGTTCGAGTATTTGATCTGTGTTCCGAGTTTTTCCAGATATTCTGGAGGGTCGTTGACAGTATTCCGACCTATGGCTCGTATCCCGAGAATTATAGTATTTATAGTAGCGCTAAGGTCACCAAAGTGATAGACTTAGGCTGCTCTCGAATTTCATTTTGCTTGTCTGTGTACCGGTACACCTTGATGGTTGTACCGGTATAGAAAGTGTACCGGTGACAACTCGATGGTTGTACCGCTACAAATGCGGTTTCTCAGCCAACCCGAGCCTCGGGTTTGCGTGTACAGGGTTTTGTACCGGTACACTTTCCCGTGTACCGGTACATTTTGCCAGATTGCGAAATGGCAGTTTTTGAGGGACGAATTTGCATTGTAGCAACTTTATATCATACCCCACACCCCTTAGATGGTTCCCTGGGCTTGGTGCAGCAAGGAGAAAGGTAGGGAAGCCCTCCTCTCCCTCTTTTTGATTTTCCTTCATTTTAATGAGATTTTTGAGGTTTAATCCCCTCTTTTGCTCTCTTTTTGCTTCTTGGTGACATTTCCACCATGGGAGAAGCTTGGGCTTGGTGTTTGGAGCTTGTTTGAGGGAAGGAGTTCAACCCTAGCTGACTTCTAGGGTGGTTAGGAGCTTCTCTTGAGGTTAGTTGCTTGTTTTTCCTCTTTAGATCATGATTTTCATGATTTTTGTATATAAATCCTAGATTGAGCAAATTAGGGTTAATTTTGGGGATGTTTGAACTAGGGCTTTTGGAGCTCAATTGATTGGATTAGAACCTTCCCCTAGGTTGGTTTGGAAGAGTTCTAGCTCCCATTTGGAGCTTGGGAAGGGTTTGCTACACCATAGGTAAGATTTTGCCATTTTGTCGAATTGCTTAATGTTTGAGTTTTGGGTTATTCGTAACATTCATGTATCTCTCTTTTCTATACCTTTAGGGTGCTAGGAGAGTAGTGGACATCTTCGTTGGTGCAAACGAATGGAGTCCGGAGAGCTTTGGTGGGTTTGACCTCACCGAAATTGGTGAACTCCCCCTATATTTTCCTTATGGATTTAAGACAACATTAGTTGTTTAATTATGCTCTAAATGACATGCTAGAATTTATGAGAACACATTATATATATGTTATGTAAAGTCAATTTGATGCTCTATGAAGTAGAGGCTCTTACGCGAACTTGCGCATGAATTAGCTAGTTGGTGAACTCTCTTTTATGCAACCTAGAAGGCATGTTAGAGCATGATTGACGGTGTGACCCTTAGGGGATCTCGACCTATGAGTTTAGTAAAGTGATTATCTTACATATTAACAATATACTTGTGTAGACAAGGAAATAGGGCTTTGTGACCTAGTAATTAACAAGGCGTCGACCTTGAGATTAAAAGCATATCTACATGACTTGGACATGTGCAAGGATGAAGTTTAGCCAATATTTGCATGATATACCACACTTGTTGTAGACAAGTAGTTGTGTCAGGGTGACATAATACATGTAAGATCCATATGCAACCAAATTAGAACATTCATTCTATTTGAATACTTGCATATGGCATTATGAAATAAGAGCATTCGCATGATTGTTTAATACTCCATAAAGTGGAGGCATTGGTAGAGAGATTTATGCATGACTTGCATTATGAGCATTGTAAATCATTGGTAGTATTTATGCATACACCATAAGAAAGTGGCTACCTTAGCTATAGTGGAATAGACTAAGTGTGAACTCTCATTGAGACTTGAGCATAGTAATTATAAACGTCATGTAGTGACATCGGGTTAGTAATTGATAAACCGTGACACTTGATACTATATTTGGACCTTTGGGGTCGTGCTACATATTCCATATTTTAGACATGATGACCGAGAGCTGGATACTATTGATCATGCTTGCTTGCCATTGTGCTCATTCGCACATGCTTGTGAGGGTCGCTCCCAACAAGCCGGCACTCCTGAGATAGCCTACTCGACACAAGCTCACCCGTGCGGGATTGGGCGCCAAAATGGGATGTCGTGGGGGAGACTCATTCCTAGAGTGGGGATGTTGACTACCACAGAGCCATTTTTGGCACAGCACAAGCCGGACTACACACGTGTAGATTCATGACGAGAATTGAACTATGATACCTAAAGGGTAAAGTGGAAACTACTACTAGAAAGCGCATCCTAGTTGGATTAGTAGACATGCATGATAGTGCATAATGTGAACTTATGTTATGTAACATACTGGACCTGTGCAAATTGCGAGGTTCGAGTGTTTGATGTGAGTTCTGAGCTTTTCCACACCTTGTGAAGGGTCGTAGACGGTGTTCCGACCCGTAGATCGAAATTCTGGATTTTTTTGGCTAAGTCCTGAGAGTTTCACTCTCGGGGACCGGTCCCTGGTGGGAGAGACCGGTCCCTCGTAGCTACAGTTGCGGAAGACTTTGAGGCAACCGGTCCCTGGTCAGAGAGACCGGTTCCCGAACGTTGGTTTTGCGGGAAGGTCCTGAGGGACCGGTCCCATGTGGGGAGAGACCGGTCCCTCCACCCGAAAACTACCCAGTAAGGGCAGTGCACAGGTTGCAAAGTTGAGGGGCTTTTCTGGATTTTGTTGCATTAGAGGGCCTATATGGTTTGTCCTCTCCCTCTCTCTCTCATTTCTCTCCCTCACACTCTCTCTTACACTCTAAAAAGAGAAGAAGAAGAATAAGGAAAGAGGAGAAGAAGAAGGAGAGCTTGCTTAGTGGACTTTGGACTGCCTCCACACCCTCTCTTCTCACCATTGGTGTCTTGGAGCTTAGGCTAGGAGCTTGATAGAGGATCAACCTTCAACCCTAGAGCATTTTGAGCTTGGTTTGGAGCTGCCAAGGAGGTTAGTATGCTTAATCTACTCTTTGGAGTATGTTTTGGTAGGTTTTACCAAATAAAACCCTAGATTTCGGTTTTAGGGTTAGAATTGGGGATTTTTGTTTGTGGGGCTTTGGAACCTAATTGATGGGTTTAGAACCTTTGTTTAGGTTGGATTGGAAGGACTCTAACTCCTATTTGGAGATCGAGAGAATTTCCTTCGCTTTCGGTGAGTTTTTAGCCCTATCCTTGAGTTGGCTTTTGATCAACCTCATGGTTGTTCGTTAGATTCGTTTAACTCCCATTTTGATGCTTCTAGGGTACTAGGAGGCTTGTAGGCACCTTCGTCGGAGCAAACGAAGGGTCGCAAGAGTTGTGGTGGGTTTGACTTCATGAAACCGGGGCAAAATGCCCCCTATGGGTGTTATACTTGTCGTAACGTCAATTTGATTGCATATTCATGCTAAATGGGATTTATGTGAATTTTAGAACACTTAAAATGCATGGGTTATGTATAATAAAAATTTCACTCTATATAGTGGAGCTATATGTGTAGGCTGCATGCATGGAAAAGTGTTTATCCTTGCGAGTTGATTACATGTCTCGTACAAGAAAAATGATTAAAATTATGTATTCATGAACATAATTATCATGTTTTGACTTAGTGAACGAAAGTGTCATGAAGGGGCACTTGAGCTAGTGATAGGCCATTGGACATCGACTATAGAGACATAGTGATAGGCCATAGAGACATAGTGACATAGAAACTATATTTCATGTTTTAAACATAATGACATAGTGATAGGCCATGAAACTGCAACATAGAGACATAGAGACATAGTGATAGGCCATAGCTACTAAACTATGAAACTGCAACATAGAGACATAGTGATAGGCCATTGGACATCGACTATATTTCGTATTTTAGACATGATGACATAGTGATAGACCATCGACACAGTTGCTATATTTCATGTTTTAGACATGATGACATAGTGATAAGCCATCGACACAGTTACTATATTCCATGTTTTAGACATAATGACTTGAGACTTGAGACGGACATATATGCTTACTTGTCTTTGTGCTCATTCGCACATGCTTGTGAGGGTCGCTCCCTACAAGCTGGCACTCTGGAGATGGCCATCGCGATACATATTCGCCGTGCAGGATTGGGCGCCGAAGTGGATTGCCGTGGGCAAGACTCATTCCTAGAGTGGGGATGTTGACTACAACGGGGCCATTAGGCTCGGCATCAACCAGACAGCCTACGGGTGGATTTACAGGCCAGACAGCCTTCGGGCGGATCTTCCAAGATTTAACTTTAAGTAGTTAACATGCCAAGTGAACATTGACTAGAATAATAAATAATGACATTTTACTATTACATTGTGGATATTATGACAGTTGTATACTCGTGCATTTTCATGATAGTATAACTTTCTTACTTATGCAATTCCATGCTAAGTAGAGATATCATGTAGTAGCAAGTACTCATGTTTATTTGCTTCTCGTATATATCGCTTTTGCTTATACTCGTACTTACTCTTTTTGTAGCTTTTGGGCCTAGTGGCGCATTTCACTGAAGTCAGTAATTACCCACTGGGAACTATTATTTAATAGTTCTCACGCTTCCTGTTTTATAGTTTTATTTCAGAGCCTTCGGCACCGGCGGAGGCACGGGATCGCGGCAAGGGTGTCGCCTAGCTAGATAGCGGGGAGCTACTTGCTCTTAGGTGGTTACTCTCCTTTTGTGTTTTGGAGAGAGAGATTTTTGTACCATGTATAGAGACCACCTATGTACTCTTTCAGCTCTTGTACTCAGATTTTTGTTGTATTACTTTATGTTTCCTTTTAGTGGTTTTGGCTTCTCTCACCTTTTCTTGTTATAGAAATCTAGATACACTGTGCTCTGATACTCCTAGATGTTCTTTTATTATTGCTTTATTTATCGCTTTCTTGTAGACGCCTTATATGTTTTAGACATATGGCGGATCTGGGCACGCGCTGGGCTGGCTTCCGCTGGGCCCCGGGGTGTGACATGTTAGTCATTCTTGGCATTGATATTCTTGAAGTAGTAGATCACCTTTGTTGATTGACATATTGTATGGTTAGGATAGTAATGAAAAGTATCATCCTTCATTGTAATATTATGAACATAATGGACATGCATGAAAATTAGCATACATTGGAATATGCTTGTAAACTGACATTGACATCTAGTTGATCAAATGACAATAAAACCTCATATTCATAAATGTAGTTGTTTAGTAGAAGCATGACTTTGATGAACCTGTTTATTTACCGCCTTTCATATCTGCTTATTAATTTACCCTTATAACATGCTTATATTAGCCTAGTGGAGCATTTCGCTGAGTTCAGTAATTGCCCACTGAAAACTATTTTTGATAGTTCTCACACCCTCTTTTTGTTGTTATTTTCAGAGCCATCCGCATCGGAAGTGGCTAGGGATCGAGGCAAGGGGTTAGCGACTAGCTAGAGCCCTACGAAGTTATTTTAGTTGAACCCAATGTCATCTTTTCTTTTTGTACCTTGGGAAAAGATGTATTATGTATTTCTTTAGAGCTTCATGTTAGATTCTGGATTTAGATGTATACTTTTGTATCTCTATTGTGGATCCCTTTATGCTAGAACTTTAGTGATTTTATTATACTCGCTCTCATAGCCTTCTTAGGACTTCTATGTTCATCTTTTGTTTAGTAGACGCCTTGTGTGCATTGTGTTTGTTGGTGTACACGGCGGGTCTGTGCACGCGCCGGCAGGCTTCCGCTGGGCCCGTGGTGTGACAACCCGCATACTCATATATAGTTCTCTCACTACTCCCTAAACATAAGGAAAGTGGTTTACTAAAGTCATACTTAATGACTCATTCTATTGTTCATGTAACTCATGGCACATAATCTATGGTTCAACAACAACCTCCGCTACTTGGAGTAAACAAGTATTATGCAAGTACTCTTAGTTGACTATACAAGTATAACATCATGTTCAATTCTAGTCATTTAACTAGATCATATTCATTAGTATGATACTCAGGTTATGTCATAATGTCCAGTTCTAGTTACTTAACTAGATTATGTAGAAAACACGAAGTTCATGTTAGTTCTATCTGATGAAGGCAAAACCACTTGTCAAACAACTATGCGAAGCATCATCTGCCATACTCTCTTTACATAATTTCCATATGAGGGTGTGAATAACTTCACTATACATGATATACTAAGAGTTCTAGCATCATGTCTATAACATGGAATGGCATGATTTAACCTAGAGATACTTCCTCATAATACATCATTCACTTAGTTATCCAACTGAGCTAAATGTCATATTCATAGCCTTATAGCTAACTCTATTGAATGATGTCATACTCAACTTGTCTACACCAGTTTATTCATATCATGAAAATATGCTAACAGAACAAATAATTTTTGTAAACTAATCAATTTCATAACCCTTCCTCTACTACATAGAGGTTCCATCATATCCAACATTAATATGCATATTTATGCATGCTCCAACTCATTCAAACATACATATGATCACATGTGTCACGCTCCGAAACCGCTACCAATTTGGTCCTGTTCGAGCGCTTCAAACAGACGCCAGACGGACAGCACCTCCCCTGTCCGCCCAAGGCTAAACAACCTGATCATGTACAAGAATTTGCCCAGGAAAAGTAATTCAATACATACACGATCAACGAGGAGCACCACAAGTGTTGACAAGTAAGAGCAAGATACAAGTATACAATACAAGTGAATAAAGAGAGATACATCTAACTATTACATCCATTCAACATTCATTTACATTTGGTTTACATTTGTATCATCCAAAATGAATATACAAGTTTCTGTCATCTAGTTTAACTCAAAATACATGCAACTCTCTAATACACACACCAACATCCGAAGGTACATAGGTACTCTAATGCATAGGAGAGCTGCTACTAAGCTAGGGCGTGATGCCCTTACCACGATCCTCGCCGGGAGTACTCGAACTCGACCCAGCAACAAAGTAGGGTGAGAACTATTGTCCATAGTTCTCAGTGGGTTCGGCCGCAGACTTCGTCGATCTCCCCACTAGGTCTAAGTAGGCATAAGTAGATAGATAGATAGATAGATAGATATCTGAAGTTGAAACTGATGCATATAAGAAGAATTGCACTAGACTACTATGCCTTGAGAAATAAGAGTAAACCACATAGCCATGTAATCACTAACATGCTACTATAACTCTATCAAGTATGAATGCNAGGGTGAAAATGGCTGTGGGAGAGAGAGGGGTGTCCAAATATAGTGTTGTGATAATTGCATTTAAGCCCCTCAACTTATTTCCCCTTGATCTGCCCAGACTGGGCGTTTTTCGCCTTCGAGGACCGGTCTCCCCGACCAGGGACCGGTTCCTGAATGTGGGTGTTCCAGGACTTAGCCAAATTTTTGAGTTTTTCGGCTGTTGCGCAGCGAGGGACCGGTCTGTCCCTTCAGGGACCGGTCTCCCGAGGATCGGTCTCACCACCAGGGACCGGTTGCCTCAAGACTTCCTGGCAAGCTACGCGTACGGGGACCGGTCTCTCCTTCAGGGACCGGTCCCCGAGAGCACAAAATCTGGGACTTAGCCAGATTTCCAGATAACTCTCTCGGGTCCCTTTTAGCCTCACTTATGGACTCTAATGTGCTTAGGGTCCACTCAAACTCATTCATCTCCGCGTTCCGCTCGTTTCGACGGAACTCGGCACGATTTACGAGGGATGTGGTATGTTACAGCCCCAACCTCGCCGACTTTCCCACTAGGTCTAACTCAGGCATAATTAGAAGAAGCAGATAGATAAATAACCACCTGTAATATGCAACTAATATGCCTGAACAAATATGATCAATAAAGATGCTCAACAATAATACTCATGATGAAGACATGATTCATGTTCAATTCTTAATCTCAATCTCACGGCTAACCCGGGGGTTTCGCCTCAAGGCAACTCACCACTCGAAATCTCAAATGTCGGGGAGAAACTCCTACGACCCAACGGGACAGTCCTCTGGGGAGAAACTCCTACGACCCGACGGGACCGTCCTCTGGGGAGGAACTACTATGACCCAGTGATGTCGAACTCCATAGCACATCGCTCATGGGGGAGCTACCGCCCACCGAGCAAGGACTAAGGCGAGTATGATCCAATCCTTAACTCAAAGGATGTCAAGTTCAATCCATTCCTTAACTATAAGGAAACCATGCACAAATGACCCTTAACTATAAGGTTATATGTCATTATGTCTCAATCTCATATTCTTTGCCTTCTTTGTTTTCGATCATGCCATTACACTAACTCTAGTGTTTATTGTTCTTTGCCACACTTGGTGCTAACTCTAGCACTTATTGTTCTTTGCCACACTTGATGCTAACTCTAGCATTTATTGTTCTTTGCCACACTTGATGCTAACTCTAGCATTTATTGTTCTTTGCCACACTACTTTACTAGGTGTATAACTCTAGTACTCAATATCACAATGTCCTATTGTCCTCTATGTCATAATGCCACTGGTTCTTTAACTTTGCTAAGTTCTTGTTATCTTACATGCACATATAGGGTTACACAATTCTTATTGGTTCTCAACCACAACGAATGCATCTTAACTATAAGCATGCAACATATATTCTTATTTCACCCTATTATGCACGAAAAGCTATAAACATACATGCTCAATAAGTAACACATAGACATAGAAGGAATTTCAAAGAGTTTGGAAAGCACCACCCACCTCGTAGGCTTGCTAAGGTGCCCCGGTTCAAGTTTCACGATTTTTAGCCGCCTATTTCCTTGCCTGCGGCAAAATGAAGTCAAATTAGGCTTTTTCACTCATAACTTCGCATAGACCTTTCGTAACGCCAAACCGAATGCACCAACGCGTCGGAAACACCCCCAATTAGGTTTCTATACGATCAATTTTGATCTAAACCCCTCCAATGCAAAAGTCCCAATTTCGGTGCCCTAGCTTCACATATACACAAAACCCTTGGTTTGATCTCTTCCACAAGCAAAAACAAGCTTGTTATTATCTAAAAATCCCAACAAAACCATTCTTAGGTCATTCTAAACCCTACTTAGGGTTCTACCATGAGAGGATCCAAAGCTTACCTCAAAGCTTTCCTTGTCCTTGCACCTAGGAAGAAGAAGAAGGAGAAACTCCACCCTTTGATCTTCTTCTCCACCAAATCCTCCTCCTAGCTCCACCTCCAAGAGAGAGAGAGAGGAAATCCTAGAGAGAGAGAGAGCTTTGAGTGTTTGTGTGTGTGTGGGAAAATAAGAGAAAGAGCTCTCTTTCCCTTATACTTAACCCCACAATTACATATTTGCATTTAAGCCCCTAAACTCTCCTCTCAATGCACTGCCCAGACTTGGCACTTTTCGGGCACGGGGACCGATCTCTCTAGTAGGGACCGGTCCCCGAGAGCACCCTTTGCAGCTTACGCAGCGGGGGTCCGGTCTCACCCTGAGGGACCGGTCTCTCCCGCAGAGACCGGTCCCCGAGAGCAATACTCTCACGACTTAGCCAAATTTTCCTCTTCTCGCTGGTTGCGCGTACGGGAACTGGTCTCTCCTTCAGGGACCGGTCCCCGAGAGCACAAAATCTGCAATGGTGCAGATTTGCTCGAAGTTGCTCTCCAAGACCTTCCACAATGCACTTTTGCTCTTTTTGGCACCTTCGGCCTTTCCGAAGCGTACCAATCTCGCACTTTGGTCATTTTGACTAAAGTTTGATATTCGCTTACCGAGATTTCGGTATATTATACTCTCCACCCCATAAAAATAGTTTCGTCTGCGAAACTAAACATACCTCAACCTGTCAACTCGAATAGGTGAGGATACATCCTCCGCATAGTCTCCTCAAGCTCCCAAGTGGCTTCACACACTGCGTGGTTGCTCTATTGGACTTTTACATATGGAATTGTGCGACTTCGCAATTTCCTTTCTCTCTATCGAGGACACACACCGGGTGCTCCTCATACGACATGTCCTCGTGCAACTCCACAGGCTCATACTCTAACACATGTGTCGAGTTGTGAATATACTTTCGGAGATTCGACACGTGAAATACATCGTGAATTCCCGCGAGCCTCGGTGGCAATGCAACCTTGTACGCCACCGCGCCAATGCGCTCTAATACCTCGAACGGTCTGACATATCGGGGACTTAACTTCCCGCGGACCCCAAAACGTCTTACACCTCGCATAGACGATACTTTCACAAATACGCGGTCTCCAACCGCGAACTCCAATTCTCTTCTGCGCTTGTCGGCATAACTCTTTTGCCTTGATTGCGCCATTGCTAGACGCTGACGGGTAAGGCGAACTTTTTCCTTCGCCTCCCGCACTACATCCGGGTCAAGAGCAACTCTTTTGCCCACCTCGCTCCAATGAATTGGAAAATGGCACTTCTTTCCATACAATGCCTCAAATGGCGCCATCGCAATGCTTTCTTGATAACTGTTACTATACGCGAACTTCGCCATCGGCAAGTAGTTGTGTCATCCGCCCCTATAATCAAGTACACATGCTCACAACATATCCTCGAGGATTTGTATCGTCCTCTCTTATTGTCCATCGCTCTGAGGATGAAACGCCGTACTGAAATCGAGCCGTATGCCCAACGCCTCTTGCAGGCTCTTCCAAAAGTGAGATGTGAACCTGGGGTCTCGATCCGATACAATTGACACCGGAACCCCATGCAGTCTCACGACCTTGTCAAGATACACTTGGGCTAACTTGTCTCCCGACCACGTAACGTGAATCGGTAAGAAGTGCGCCGACTTCGTCAATCGGTCCACTATCACCCATATTGCATCATGTCCGCCTTGTGATCGAGGCAAACCGGTAACGAAATCCATTGTAATGTCTTCCCATTTCCAAACAGGTATTGGTAGACTCTAAAGCTTTCCTGCCGAAAATCGGCGCTCCGCTTTCACTTGTTGGCACGTAAGACATTGCACCACAAACTCTCCAATTTCTCTTTTCATACCCGGCCACCAATAATGCGTTTTTAAATCTTGGTACATTTTAGTGCCGCCCGGGTGTCTACTATAGGGAGATTGATGCGCTTCTTGCATGATCGCCCTTCGAACATCATCATCTTTAGGCACACACTAACGATTCCAAAATCGAAGTGCGCCATCGATTCCAATGCCAAAGTCCTCGGCACTACCGCTTTCCACCTCACTCTGCACCTTTTGAAGATAAGAATCCGAAACTTGTAGCTCTTTGATCTTCTCCAACAAGGTCGGTTGCACTATCAATGCGGTAAGTATTATCGGCACTCCCGGCGCTACTACTTCAAGGCCCAACCGTTGCATTTCCTTTTGCAATAACGATTGCGACATAATCGCCGTCGCCAAGTTTTCCACTAATTTCCTACTTAGCGTGTCTGCTACGACATTGGCTTTTCCGGGGTGGTAAAGTATAGTGACATCATAGTCCTTTAACAACTCCAGCCACCGCCGTTGTCGCATGTTCAATTCCTTCTGGGTGAACAAATATTTGAGACTCTTATGGTCCGTATAGATCTCACAATGCTCACCATACAGGTAATGCCTCCATAACCTTAGCGCGAATATCACCGCGGCTAACTCAAGGTCGTGAATCGGGTAGTTCTTTTCACGACTCTTCAACTGGCGTGAAGCATAAGCTATTACCCGGCCATTTTGCATTAACACACATCCAAGACCACTGTATGAAGCATCACTATACACTACAAAAGTCTCCCCCGGAGTCGACAAGGCAAGCACCGGGGTCGATGTCAACCTGTTCTTCAACTCTTCGAATCTCCGATCACAATCGTCGCTCCAAATATACTTTACTCCTTTGTGGGTAAGGCGCGTTAGTAGAGTAGTTATCTTGGCAAACCCCTCCACGAACAGCCGATAGTAGCCCGCGAGTCCAAGAAAACTGCAGACCTCTGCTACACTCGTCGGACGAGGCCAATTCTTGATCGCCTCCACTTTCTTAGGATCTACCGAGACTCCATCGCCCGATATCACATGGCCCAAAAATGTGACCTCCGTAAGCCAAAAGTCACATTTCTTTAACTTAGCATAAAACTTCTCTTATCGGAGGATTTGCAACACGTCTCTCAAATGCTTTTCGTGTTCCTCCTCACTCTTCGAATAGACCAACACGTCGTCTATGAACACTACGACGCATTGGTCCAACAACGGCCTGAAGACTCGATTCATCAAGTCCATAAATACTGTCGGGGGATTAGTAAGCCCAAACGGCATTACCGTGAACTCATAGTGGCCATACCGCGTATGGTACGCTGTTTTGTGCACATCCTTCGGCTTAATCCTTAGTTGATGATACCCCGATTGGAGATCAATCTTCGAATACACCTTTGACCTTTGCAACTGATCGAATAGATCGTCAATCCTTGGCAACGGGTACTTGTTCTTAACCGTTACTTTGTTCAACTCGCGATAATCAACGCAGAGTCGAAGCGTACCATCTTTCTTTCTCACAAATAGCACCGGAGCTCCCCACGGAGACACGCTCGGCCTCACAAAGCCTTTATCGAGAAAGTCTTGTAGTTGTGCTTTTAACTCCACTAGCTCCACTGGTGCCATTCTATACGGAGCCTTCGAAATTGGCGCCGCCCCGGGAATCAAGTCAATGATGAACTCAACCTCCCGGTCCGGTGGCAATCCCGGTAACTCCACCGGCAACACATCCGGAACTCGCATACTACTCGAATGTTCCCCAACTCTGGGTGCTCCTTTTGAGTATCTACCATGGTCGCCAAATAGGCCATACATCCACCTTTGACCATCTTCCTTGCCCTCGCTGCCGACATGGTCGCCACGAAGCGCGAGCTTTTACACGCTCGATACACCAACTCCTCTTGGTTAGGTTCACGAAAAGTAATCACCTTGCTTTCGCAATCGATGACTGCATAGTACTTGGAGAGCCAATTGGTCCCCAAGATTACATCGAATCCCCACATTCTGTCTAGCACCAATAAGTCAATTGGCATAATCCATTCGCCTATCTGAACTGGACAAGCCAAGCACTCCTCGTGCACTCTGAACGAATGTTCCGGTGCATTGACCCACCAGTAGTCGTAATTATGCACTATTTTGATGCCATGAGTTTTTGCAAAGGATGCACCGATGAATGAATGAGATGCACCTGTATCGAATAAGGCTCTAGCTCTAGTGCCATTGATCAGAATAATACCTGCCACAACATCATCTGGTGCTGCAGGCTGCTCCGCCACCTAAGTGGCGAAAACCCGGCCGCTAGGCGCTCGTGATCCCTCCGGCTGACGCAATGCTGACACGCGCCCCGTCGATATCGTCGGTGGTAACCCCGCAAGCTGTCTCGGGGATAACAGAACTGATGCCGCCGTCGGTGCAGACGACGTCCAAGCCGGGCATTCCCGAACCATATGTCCCGCTTGACCGCACTTGAAGCATTTTCCTTCGCGTTGCGGGCAAGTCGCCGGTCGATGCTCACCACCGCAAATAACACATCGAGGAGGCCTCCAATTCCTCAACTGCTGTCGGGGATATCGAGAGGTTTTCTTAGCATTTGGCCAGCCCCCGGCACCACCCGCCGCTCGCTTCTTGCCTTTGTCCTTCGACTCGGCCATAGCTTCACGCTCCTCGCGCGCGTAGGCGCCCCCGTGCTCCGCCCATAGGGCCCGATCAAAGACCTCCGCAAAGGTCGTAAGCTTGAGAATTTGCACCTTCTCGTAGATTCTCGGCTGGAGTCCTCGCAAGAACTAATCAGCCCGGTCCCGGTCATCTCTAACCACATCCGGGACGTAGTCAAAAATGTGGGAGAACTCCTGCTCGTAGTCCGCTACTAAGCGATCTCCGTGCCTTAATTTGCGGAACTTTTCCTGTAGCTTTCGCTTTACCGTGTCAGGGAAGTAGTTCGCAAACATCGCTCTCTTGAACTCCTCCCAAAGCATAGGCGGTAGGTCGAATGACCGATCCCGCTTGACTCACTTCCACCACACCTTCGTCGCCTTCTCAAAGCAATGGGTGGCGAGATACACCTTATCTTTCTCCGAGGTATTCAAATCCTCGAAGAGCGTTTCCATTGAGTCGATCCACGACTCCACTACCGCTGGCTCCACCTTGCCACCTTCAAAGATAGGTGGGTCGAACTTCTTAAACTGAATAAGAGCCGCCAGTGCGCGCTCCCGCTCCGCCTCTACCACCGCACTATCGGGATTTGAGGTTCCCGATCCGGCCGACACCACCGTGACGGGCACAGCTGCCGTTGCCGCCGCTCCCTCGGCTACACTCGGCAACACTGCAGGGGGCGCAATATGCTCGGCACCTACCTGGGCCGCCACCACCTATTGACGCTCCAAAGCCTCCTAGAGCCGTTGAATCTGCCCCGGGACCGATCCCTTTGGCCAATCCGGGCACGTCGAACAGACGCCGAACGGACAAAGCCTCCCCTGTCCGCCCAAGGCTCAACACATGTACAATTCAAGCAAAGAGACTGCACAAGCGGAAACATACATAATGGCTTACACGAGGGTAAGCAATAGCTAGAGTGAAAGAATACTGAACTATACAACTCACAAGTAGAATGATTAACTTTTAACCATTTACAAGCATTCAACTATCACAATCACATTTGCCTTTACATTGCTTTTCATCATTTCTTTCTTTACATCACATTTCTTCAAGATAGATAGCTTACATTTATTTTCTTAACATCTCTAATCATCAAATACAAAAGATGATGTACGGGTATGCTACTAGCAAAACATAAAACCCAACTTGGCGGTCACTGTCTACGGCGCGATACAAAAGATGATGTGCGACAATTTCGCCGCAAGCTGGCTAAGTCATAAAGTGCGGTGGGCTTAGGTGCAGCCAGTACGCGGTAGTCCGCGGATAATTGACTCAAGGCCGAATCGAGTGGATAGGTTGGTTGAGGTAATAGAGACCTTATAAGCTAGCGATAGAGGCAAGAAATAAGGTAATAGAGACCTCATAAGCAAGTTGAACTCGAATTGTGAACCTAAGGTATTAGAAGCCTTAGAAATGAATGACGTGAGTTAAGACTAGCCAAATTGAATGTAGAATCAATAGATCTACTAGTTGTTGCATAATATTCATATTACATGTTGCGAGGCATGATATCTGTTAGTTGCATAATTACATGATGATATATATATCTGTAGATATTTTTGGACTAATATGATTGCAGTGCCTCCTTGGACCTATTGGTCAAGCCTTTCCCTTGGGTGGCCGTACCCACTGGGAACCATGGAGTTGGTTCTCACCTCATATTATTTTGGGGTGTTACAGGTTGGCACGTGAGCGGCGCGGCGGCGCGAGGCAAGGGCGTAGCTCCATAGATAGCGCCTTACCATCGAGACCTGAGGTAGTAGTAACCTGAGGTGGTCTAGCTTAGGGGACTAGAAGACAATGAAATAAAATTGTAACAAACTTGTAAATAAGTGATGTAATAACTTAATTGCATTTGGGAGTTGAATGTAATGTAAAAATGTATAAATATGAATGCTTGTAATAGCAAGTAGTTTTATGTTTTGATACTTCCTTATGCAATCTTGCTTGGATATTGTTCCTGTTTGGAACCTCTTGTAATTGTATTGATTGCGACGCCTAGGACGTACAGGAAAAACTCTGTCCGTTCGACGGTCTGTCGGTGCGCCCGAACCCGACCAAATAGGCGGGGCTCGGAGCATGACAAATAAGATGGTATCAGAGCATAAAGTAGAAAATGGGAATGGTTTAGGCAGACCTAGGAGACCCTAGGATAATAAACCATAGGAGATTAAGGCTCGTGAGAGACGAGGATTTGTTGCGGCGAAAGGATTATGGATTAGGTTGTGTAGTAAGCCTCTAAGACAGATATTAGAGGTAGATTCAAGGTGCGGTTTATTCTCAGCCTAGGGTGTTCATGTTGGGCATGCACAACATGAAGCCGAGTGATGAGAATAGACGCCCTTGCGTGACTTTTGCCTAATTTGAGTCAGTGTTAGTTGTCTCGTGTTCGGCCCAGAGGGTCGAGGGTTGGACGAGTTGTCGCGTTTCAGAGGAAACGATGGCACCGCGTAGGCGATCTTCGTTTAGATCGGCGCGGGATGGGACAAGTGATGTCCCTGAGCAATTCGACGCAAGCGGAAACTTAGAACTCCGCGAACAGTTGGCCACACTCGTGGGAGTGATGAGGCAACAAGCCGATTGGGTGCAGCGACAGCAGGAGGCTGTCATGCGCCAGGAGTAGCGGGTTGAGGGACTCCAAGAAACGGTTGGTCGATTGGTGATTGTACCAGTTTCGACTCGTCGAGTACGGCCGGGAGTCGCGGGGGAAATGTTTCCGTCGGGGTCGGGTGATCCGACTTCTAGCAGTTCGTTGGTGGAGGCGGTGAGGAGGGCGAGTTTTGGCGGCCCTCATGACCTTCAAGCGATTGGATCCGCCCACCTTTGGTGGAGAGAATGCGGATCTGTGAATCGTGGAGTTGTGGATCGACTCCATGGAGACTCTCTTTGAGGGCCTACGTGTTGTGGAGCTGGATAAGGTACGCCTAGCCGTGCGTTGTCTGAAACAATCGGCGATGGTGTTGCGGAAAGGCGTCAAGCGGATTTGATCGCCTAGTCTCCCTCCTGTCGCTTGGGATGAGCTTCGGGGTTTGTTATGTTCTACTTACTTCCCCGACAGTGAAAAGAGAAACCTTCAGGAGAGGTTCTGGAAGCTGCGGTAAGGAGACCGCACCGTGAGGGATTATGAGCGAGAATTCTCCCGTATCGTGAGTTGCGTCCCAAATGTGGTACAGGATGACAAGGATAAGGCCGACTGCTTTGTGCGTGGACTTCGGCCAGACCTTTACAAGGCGGTGCTCATACTTAAGTTACATACTTTTGTCGAAGTCCTGAATCGGGCCTTGTGGATAGAACAAGGCGACGCATCTCTGCGGGAGGAGCGCGAGGCGTATTATAAGGAAAAGGGGAAAGGACGGCCAGTGAGCGAACATGATGGTCAGTCAAGTTCCCAACGGACTTCGATGAGTTCGCGCTCGCGATCCTGAGCTCCGGGGACATAACGCATTCAGTCCTCGGCGAGATGTGTTATTGCGGAGGCCCTCATTACCCACAACAGTGCGAGCAGCGAGAGGGCAAGTGCTTCAAGTGTGGGCTGCCGGGCCATACGTGGGACGAGTGTCCGCAAAGTGATAGCCGGGCCTTGACACCGGCGACGACCCTTTCTTTTCTGGGACAGCCTGCAGGTGTGCCACCTGCGGCATGGTCAGGAGAGCGGCCATTGAGGATAATGCAACTAGAGGGTTCGCGGCGAGCGCCGAGTGGCCATAGATGCGCGACCCGAGTTGTTGAACCTGCTGCTGCCGACGACTACATGGCAGGTATGAGTTAGTTGAAGCAAGCGTGTGCTGCTATTTGGTATTCAATTGTTGCATAGCATGGAGTCATCATATGGTCGGTTGCTACTATTTGTACATTGCATATTAGGGACCTATTAGACGGGTAGGGAGATACCCGGGCATGTTTGCATTTTGAAAGTGTGGCGCCTGCTGGAGCAGGTAGAGAGCCTGATGGCCCTAGCAAAGTGCTAGTGGTGATTCTTGGGCATGAAATAAGGCTCGTGGTAGAGATGAAATGGTGAAGCGACTCTCAAGGCAAGGAGTGGTTGATTGCGAGAGTTGAGCCATGATGTTTGAGGATGTGTTTCGGTAGATCGAACAGTGAGGGGCGAACCACTATTGCGAAATTGGTTGATTAGCGCCAAGTTTGGCCTGTGGGCCTAGTGGTACCTCGAATCGAGGTAAATGAGTCGTGCTTGCGTGGCTGGTGTGTTTAGGCAAAGTCGCTGGATTCGACGTGTAGAGCACTAGAGTGCGAATACTCGTAGAGTGCAGATATGGATTCAGTTGAGAGAGTGTGTTGACAGTAGCACTTCAGCAACGCTAAGTGTGAAGTGGGCCATGGATCACTCGTAGGGCTGATGGCTCGCACTAGGTACATAGGAGCCGGTAGTGGTACGTGTTGCTTGGTTGAGCTTGTCGTGTGAGACGACGACGGGTATTGGTTGGGGACGACCCGTGCCTGGATCATTTGTGGACTGTGGAGCCTAGGCCTTTTGGGCAGACGCAGTCAGCTGTGAGTGACAGCGGCCTGGTACCTACAGGTAGGGTAGAATTTTGGTCAGGACGGTAGTCCGAGCTTAGACCCGGGAGCATGGAATGCCATATATTGGATCATGAGACTGAGGATATACAGAGTGTGTAGTGACCTAACCCGAGGACTTATAGTGGTTTGGGGTCATGGTAGCTCCTGATTGGAGTGTGTGCGAATTCCTAAATGAGAATTTGAGGAAAGCTATTGAGGTAATGGATTTAGTGGAACCCATGGACGCTAAATAGATGGAAAATACTTGATTCAGGAGATCAAATAGAGTATTTTGCACTAGCGGCATTCCAGGGCTCCGAAGGGGGGGTTTTGTAAATAGTTGAGTTTGATCTCAATTGACCCTCCGTAAACTTAATTGCTAGGTATTCTGACGCGTTGGCGAAGTCGGTTCGGCGATTCGTCGAGCCTGTGCGAAGATATTGAAGAAACAGACAGTTTAGCTTCGTTTCCGCCTGTAAGGCCTAGGCGACTTCTATAAATCATGAAGACGGATCCCGAGCACCTAGCACATAACCGAGGACCTATAATTTTCGGGGCTGCGAAGCGGCGCACGGTTGGTGCGCAATTGCGAGTTCGGGCCGAGTCAGATAGCTGGTGCCGCGGGCGGCCGATTGCAAGTGACTACGAGCAATCGGAGAGTGAGTTAAGATGGGTTGTGCTTACCGAAGCGACTAGGTCGCCGTTATGTCTGAGAGAATTGTGAATCCATGTTGATGCATATAAATGCTAAGTGATGCATGTGGATGATGCATGTAGTTAATGCTAAATAATGCATGTTAATGATGTAATGCAAAATGCTAAGCAGATACGTATGATATGTTGTAGAAATCATAGAATGCATGATGAGCCTGTTATATAAATGCTAGATAAATGCATGATTAGCATTGTGGGGATAGGCATGTGAGTTGGATCGATAACTCTAGAGTGAGTAGAGGACTCGACAGTGGACAACTAGGATGTCGGATAGATCGAGTGGCATCTAACCTAGTGTTAAAGAACAAAGGTTGTGAATGAACCTAGAGTCAAATATATCTAGGCGAGTGGCATCCAACCTAGTGTTAATAAACATAGGTCGGACAGGAATGATATAGAACCTAGAGTATTGAAACCTAGGTTGTGACATGTAGTAAACCTAGAGTATTGAAACCTAGGTTGTGACATGTAGTGAACCTAAAGTGGCATTGAACCTAGGTTGTTGAGTATAGTAGTAGCAGCCACTAGGATGTTCTAGGTCGACAGCATAGGGTTGGATATGGACCCTCGACCTGTGGAAGTAGATTCCGGAATCCCAGGATCTGTGATGACCTTGGTATCGAGGATAGGGCGTGTGTGACGATTTTGCCACCGAGATTGATACCAAAGGAGGATTAGGGGGTGAGTACGCAGAGATCACTGCCCAAAGGCTTGAACCATGGCTGGGCGTGTGCGACAATTTCGCCGCCAGATGGTTAAGCCGATTGTGGATTAGGCCGCCTGGATTGACTTGAACCATTGCTGGGTAAGGGCTATACGTGCGCCGCCAGATGGCTAAGTCGTGACTTGAACCATTGTTGGGTGAGATACGATGAGTTCGCCGCCAGATGGCTATGTTATGACTCGAGTAATTGCTGGATAAGGGCAAAGCGTTCGTCGCCAGATAGCTAAGTCAAGAGACTTGAACCAGTGTTGGGCATGTGCGACGATTTCGCCGCCAGCTGGCTAAGTCATGGAGTGCGGTGGGCTGAGGTGCAGCCAGTACATGGTAGTCCGCGGATGATTGACTTGACGTCGAGTCGAGTGGATAGCTTGGTTGAGGTAATAGAGACCTTATAAGGTAGCGATAGAGGCAAGAGATAAGGTAATAGAGACCTTATAGGCAAGTTGAACTCGAATTGTGAACCTAAGGTAGTAGAAGCCTTAGAAATGAATGACGTGAGTTAAGACTAGCCAAATTGAATGTAGAATCAATAGATCTACTAGTTGTTACATAATATTCATATTGCATGTTGCGAGGCATGATATCTGTTAGTTGCATAATTACATGATGATATATATATCTGTAGATGTTTTTGGACTAACATGATTGCAGTACCTCCTTGGACCTATTGGTCGAGCTTTTTCCTTGGGTGGCCATACCCACTGGGAACCATGGAGTTGGTTCTCACCCTACGTTGTTTTGGGGTGTTACAGGTTCACACGTGAGCGGCGCGGCGGCTCGAGGCAAGGGCGTAGCTCCATAGATAGCGCCCTACCATCGAGACCTGAGGTAGCAGTACCCTGAGGTGGTCTAACTTAGGGGACTAGAAGACAATGAAATAAAATTGTAACAAACTTGTAAATAAGTGATGTAATAACTTAATTGCATTTGGGAGTTGAATGTAATGTAAAAATGTATAAATGTGAATGCTTGTAATAGCAAGTAGTTTTATACTTTGATACTTCCTTATGCAATCTTGCTTGGATATTGTTCCTGTTTGGAACCTCTTGTAATTGTATTGATTACGACGCCTAGGACGTACAGGAAAAACCCTGTCCGTTCGGCGGTCTATCGGCGCGCCCGAACCCGACCAAATAGGCGGGGCCCGGGGCATGACAAGTGAGATGCAGCAGTTGCGGGCGCAAGTGACCGCACTAGCTGGTTAGTTTGGGCTGCTCCGGGAGTTAATGGAGCGGCAATTGGCAGCGACGGCTGCAAAGGCGACGGATGGTCGTGTTCCATCCGCACCCTCGATGCGTGTACCTGAAGCGGCGGAGGGTGAGGGTATAGCGGTGGTTCCGGTGGCGGCGCGTCCCCCGCCGGCAATTGTTCCTCCGCCGGCGTCGGGTTCGGCGACACCCGATGCGGCGGCCGAGGAAGTGGAAAAAGAGCGTGCGTTGGCGGCTCTTATCAAGTTCAAGACGTTCGACTCGCCCATCTTCGAAGGGGAGAAAGTAGAGCCAGCAATGGTAGAGTCGTGGATCGACTCAATGGAAACACTCTTTGAGGACCTATCCACCTCAAAAAGGGACAAGGTGTATCTCGCCACACACTGCTTGGAGAAAGCGGCGAAAGTGTCGTGGAAGCGAGTAAAGCGGAATCGGCTTTCTGACCTTCCGCCGATATTATGGGAGGAGGTCAAGAGGGCGATGTTTACCGACTATTTCCCCGATACAGTGAAGCGGAAGCTTCAGGAGAAGTTTCGCAAATTGAAGCAAGGGGGCCGCTCAGTAGCGGATTATGAGCAGGAGTTTTTCCACATCATAGACTGTGTCCCGGATGTGGTGAGAGATGACCGGGACCGGGCCGACTGGTTCTTACGAGGACTTCGGCCGGGGATCTATAAGGTTGTGCAGATACTCAAGCTCACGACCTTTGCGGAGGTCTTCGATAGGGCGCTGTGGGCAGAGCATGGTGATGCCTATGTCCGGGAGGAGCGTGAGCTATTGGCCGAGTCCAAGGACAAAGGAAAGAAACGTCAAGGCGGTGGTTCGTGGGGACAAGCAAGCTCTAAGAGGCCCCCGAAGTATCCGCGGACTCAATACAAGGGCCGTGGAGCGTGACGGTGTGTCATATGCTGTGGAGACCACCAAACGTCGCGATATGATCAGTGCCAAGGCAAGTGCTTTAAGTGCGGGCAACCGGGGCACTTCATACGTGATTGCCCCGGAGGAGGAGCCTCGCCTGCTCCATCCATTGCGTCGGTGCCGGTAATTCCAGCTCATTATGGAGGAGCTCCACCGACGGCTGTGTCGGCGGGACGCGCGATGGCGCCGCGTCAACCCGAGGTGACGCGATCAGCTCCGAGCGGGCGGGTGTTTGCCGCTCAGGTTCAAGCCGAGGAACCTGCCGAAGTTGAGGAACACCACCTTGTAGCAGGTATGGTTTTGATTAACGGAGTTCGCTTTAGGGCAATGTTTGATACAGGTGTCACGCACTCATTTATTAGTAGGTCATTTGCACGCATGCATGGCATAGACATTCAGGCGAGTGAGAGTAGGTGGCGTGTAGAGGGCCCTGGGCCGGCACTTCATATCTATACAGAGTGCCCAGCTTGTCCAGTACAGATAGGTGACTGGATAATGCCCATCCGAACGTTGGTGCTCAAGAAGCTAAAAGATTTCGACATCATTTTGGGCATGGACTGGCTCTCGAAGTATTATGTAACGGTTGATTGTAAGAGTAAAGTGATCACATTTCGTGAGCCAGGACAGAAGGAATTCACTTATCGAGCTTGTTAGAGCTTGTGCTTCGCCACGACGGTATCAGCGACGAGAACAAGGAAGTTGGTCAACGACGGTTGCGTAGCATATTTGGCGACCGTTGTGGAAGTGGATCGAGTGGCTCCGACCTTGGAGGAGTTATCGGTGGTGCGCGAGTTTCCGGATGTATTTCCCGCGGAGCTACCGGGGATACCGCCGGATCGGGAGATCGAGTTCGTTATAGACTGGGTTCCCGGTACCGTGCTGATCTCGAAGGCTCCGTATCGAATGGCGCCGGCGGAACTGAAGGAGTTAAGAAATCAGTTGCTAGATCTTCTCGCTAAGGAGTTCATCCGGCCCAGTGTATCACCGTGGGGAGCCCCGGTCTTGTTCGTGCGCAAGAAGGATGGATCGTTTCTACTCTGCGTAGACTACCGCGAGTTGAATAAAGTCACGATCAAGAATAAGTACCCATTATCCCGAATCGACGACTTGTTTGATCAGCTGTAGGGGTCGTGCGTGTACTCGAAGATAGATTTGCAGTCCGGCTATCACCAGTTGAAGATTAAGCCGGAGGATATGCAGAAGACTGCGTTCCGTACGCGGTACGGGCACTATGAGTTCACGGTTATGCCATTCGAGCTTACCAATGCCCCGGCAGCGTTCATGGATTTAATGAACCATGTCTTCAGGGAGTTCTTGGACCGATTTGTCGTGGTCTTCATAGACGACATATTGGTCTATTCTCGCAGTGACGAGGAACATGCTGTCACGCCCCGGGACCCAGCGGAAGCCCGCCCGGCGCGTGCCCAGACCCGCCATATGTCTTCAACATATAAGGCGTCTAAAAACAACGATAATAAAAGCAATAATAAAAGACATCTAGGAGTATCAGAGCATAATAAATGTCTAAATGCTACAACAAAGGATGAGAAAAAGCTGTAAATCCACTAAATAAGGCATAAAGTAAATACAATAGGGATCCCAAATACAAGTGCTATAGATAGGTACACAGGTGGTCTCTATACATGGATACAAAAGCCTCACACTCTCTCAAAATATAAAAGAAAGAGGAGTAAACCACCTAGGCAACAGTAACTCTCCGCGAGCTAGCTACGCGACACCCTTGCCGCGATCCCGTGCCTCCGCCGGTGCCGAAGGCTCTGAAAAGAAAACCAGAAAACAGGGGCGTGAGAACTATTAAAAATAGTTCCCAGTGGGCAATTACTGACTTCAGTGAACTGCGCCACAAGGCCCAAAAGCTACAAGAAAAGGTCAGTGACTAACAATGTAATAATTAAACGGTAAGTGAAATATAACCTACTATAACATAGAGTCTCCACTTAGCATGATTTGCATAAGTAATAAATCAACTATAACATGAATGTACATGGATGTGTAAGACATGCATAAGCGTAGGAATGCAACCAATCCAATGTCCTCAATGCAAAGATAGTAAAATGTCGTCGTATACCATTCTAGTCCAAGTCCACTCTAATAGTTTTAAAGTTCACATTGCATGATCTGTCACTAAGTCCCAATCATATAAGACCCACCCGAAGGCTGTCTGGCCTGCGCCGTGCCTAATGGCCCCGTGGTAGTCAACATCCCCACTCTAGGGATGAGCCTCCCCCACGGCGATCCACTTCGGCGCCCAATCCCGCACGGCGAGCATGTGTCGCGATGGCTATCTCCGGAGTGCCGGCTTGTAGGGAGCGACCCTCACAAGCATGTGCAAATGAGCACAAATGGCAAGCAAGCAATGATCTGTCTCAAGTACCAAGTCCTCATGTCTACAACATGGAATATGTCAAGTACCACGATGGCCTATCTCTATGTCGTCATGTCTCTAACATGGAATATAGCAGATACGTAATGGCCTATCAATATGTCTCTATGTTGCAGTTTAAATGTTTACTAGTTCCAGGTGCCTCTTGATGGCCCTTTTTGCTACTAAGTTCAAACATAGTATAATATTTCCCATACATGAACATAAGCTAAATTAGCATACTAGACGAGAATCCCATTCGTCCACATGAACCCACCCCACATGCATGACAATAACCTTGATTACTCTACCATCTAGAGTGAAATTAACTTACACATAGAGCATGCATTTTAGGGGTTCTAAATTTCACATAAATATCAATTAACATAGGAAAGCAGTTAAAAATAAGTTACAAATAGTTTAGAATGCACAGGGGCCATTTCGCCCCATTTCCATGAAGTCAAACCCACCGATGACGATGAAACTCCTCGTTCGCTCCCACGAGGGTGTCCCCTAGTCTCCTAGTATCCTAGAGGTATAGAAACATGTGTCAAACAAAGCTCACGAACAAAGCTAAGCTCAAACATTAAGCTTCTCTAGCTAGGTTGGAGAAAACTCACCGAAAGCTAACGAATCTCTCTCGATCTCAAAAAGGGAGTTAGATTCCTTCAAATCCAACCTAAATCAAAGTTCTAAACCAATCAATTTGGTTCTAGAAGCTACAAATCAAAAATCCCCATTTTTAGCCCTAAAACTCAAAATCTAGGGTTTGATCTAGTAACATCCAACAAAATCCGAATCTAGAGGAGAGAAAAAGCTACAAACCTCTTAAAAGCTCCAAACCAAGCTCCAAAGTCCTCTAGGGTTGAAGGTTGATCCTCAAACAAGCTCCAACTAAGATCTCACTCTTCTCCAATGGTGAAATACCCACAAAAGCAAGAAGGAGAAGAGAAAAGAGATCAAAACTAGCAAAAACCTAACAAAAATGGAGAAGAAACCATAGGGGAGGAGTTCTCACCTTTTCTCCACTGGTCTAGGGCTCAAAGGAGCTCACAAAGGGGCTGGGGTGTCATATATAGGTGTTGCAACAATTGCAAAAACACCCCTCCTCGAAAACAGCCCGCTCTGCACTGTGTACCGGTACACGGGTTTGTGTACCGGTACACTGCCCACGAACTGCCAAACCCGAGCCTCGGGTTCGCTGGGAAATGCTCTGTGTACCGGTACACAACCACGTACCGGTACAGCCATCAACCCCGTACCGGTACAGCAAGCGAACCCGTACCGGTACACGGCCTGCTGAAGGCCACCCGAGAGCTGACCAAAAATTTAACTTTTTGGATTTTGGTACACAGCTTTAAACCACAATTCTCGGGACTCGAACCATAGGTCGGAACACTGTCAACGACCTACCAGAAAGTCTGGAAAAGCTCGACACACAAATCAAACACTCGAATCTCGCAATTTGCAAAGGTCCAGTGTGTTACACATGCGGAGCATCTGCGCATAGTGCTTCAAATCCTTCGGGAGGAGAAGCTATACGCGAAATTAAAGAAGTGTGACTTCTGGCTTCGAGAAGTTACATTTCTTGGACATGTAATTTCCAAGGGTGGAGTTTCTGTTGACCCGAGAAAAATTGAGGCAATCAAGGATTGTCCGCGCCCGACGAATGTCACGGAAGTCCAAAGCTTTGTGGGCTTAGTGGGCTATTATAGACGGTTTGTGGAAGGTTTCTCGAAAGTTGTGATTCCACTTACCCGTCTGACTCAGAAAGGCACCAAGTTCGTCTGGAGCGACGAGTGCTACCGGAGTTTCAACGAGTTTAAGGAAAGATTAACTTCAACTCCGGTGCTCGCTTTACCGGTGCAAGGTGAAGACTTTGTGGTGTATAGCGACGNGAGGTCAGTGACTATAAATGTAGAAAAACAAGAGGTAAGTAAAATGTAACTTACTACAATATGATATTTCTACTTAGCATAAATAGCATAAGTACGAAGCGATTATGCATGAAGTAAAAGTCTCCAATTTTCATAAGGTTCACAATACGAATTAGTAAAGTTCCGAGGTTTACTATTCTAGTCAATGTCCAAATAGTACACTAAGTCATCATCTGTCCACAAGTCATAATGAATACTCAAGTCGAATCTGAAGAGACCCACCCGAAGGCTGTCTATGGCCCTGAGACCCACCCGAAGGCTGTCTGGCCGGTGCCGAGCCTAATGGCCCCGTGGTAGTCAACACCCCCACCTTAGGAGTGAGCCTGGCCCACGGCAATCCACTTCGGCGCCCAATCCCGCACGGCGAATATGTATCGCGATGGCCATCTCCGGAGTGCCGGCTTGTAGGGAGCGACCCTCACAAGTATGTGCGAATGAGCACAATGGCAAGTAATCCAACGATCTGTCGCAAGTACCAAATCCTCATGTTCAGTAACATGGTATATAGCAAATGTCCTCGTGGCCAAGTCACTATTTCATCATATCTCAAATATGGAATATAGTTGTTGTCAATGTGGCCTATTATCAAGTCTCTATGTTGCAGTTTAATAATTCTCTAGTCCAAGTGCCTCTTTATGACACTATGGCTCATTTTGTCCCAACATGGATACTAAGTTCAAGAACTTATAATTTCTAGTCAAAATCGAAGCATGAAACTGTATTTCCTATCATCTCATAGAATATTCGTCGCATGCATATTAACAAGGCACATTTGTCTCTCTACTATATAGAGTAATTTTCTTGATACATAATATATGAGTTCCAAGCATTCAAAATTTCCATAAATGCTACTAAACATGAATATGCATGAGTTTGAAGAGAATGAAAGCATTTAACCACTTAGGAGGAATTTCCTCCGATTTCAAGGAAGCCAAACCCACCGATGACAACGAAACTCCTCGTGCGCTCCAACGAGGATGTCCCCTAGTCTCCTAGTACCTTAGAGGTACAAGAACATGTGTCATCTAGTCGAAACAAACGACGCTAAGCTCAATCATTAAGCATATAGGGCTAGGGTTGACAAAAACTCACCGATTGCGAAGGAAGCTCTCACAATCTCCAAATGGGAGCTTGAGTCCTTCCAATCTAACCTAAACAAAGGTTCTAAACCCATCAATTTGATACAAAAGCCCTCAAAACGAAAATCCCCAATTTTAACCCTAAAATCCAAAATCTAGGGTTTGATCTAGTAAAATCCAACAAAATCCGAATCTAGAGGAGAGAAAAAGCTACAAACCTCTTAAAAGCTCCAAACCAAGCTCCAAAGTCCTCTAGGGTTGAAGGTTGATCCTCAAACAAGCTCCAACCAAGATCTCACACTTCTCCAATGGTGAAATACCCACAAAAAGCAAGAAGGAGAAGAGAAAAGAGATCAAAACTAGCAAAAACCTAACAAAAATGGAGAAGAAACCATAGGGGAGGAGTTCTCACCTTTTCTCCACTGGTCTAGGGCTCAAAGGAGCTCACAAAGGGGCTGGGGTGTCATATATAGGTGTTGCAACAATTGCAAAAACACCCCTCCACGAAAACAGCCCGCTCTGCACTGTGTACCGGTACACGGGTTTGTGTACCGGTACACTGCCCACGAACTGCCAAACCCGAGCCTCGGGTTCGCTGGGAAATGCTCTGTGTACCGGTACACAACCACGTACCGGTACAGCCATCAACCCCGTACCGGTACAGCAAGCGAACCCGTACCGGTACACGGCCTGCTGAAGGCCACCCGAGAGCTGACCAAAAATTTAACTTTTTGGATTTTGGTACACAGCTTTAAACCACAATTCTCGGGACTCGAACCATAGGTCGGAACACTGTCAACGACCTACCAGAAAGTCTGGAAAAGCTCGACACACAAATCAAACACTCGAATCTCGCAATTTGCAAAGGTCCAGTGTGTTACACATGCGGAGCATCTGCGCATAGTGCTTCAAATCCTTCGGGAGGAGAAGCTATACGCGAAATTAAAGAAGTGTGACTTCTGGCTTCGAGAAGTTACATTTCTTGGACATGTAATTTCCAAGGGTGGAGTTTCTGTTGACCCGAGAAAAATTGAGGCAATCAAGGATTGTCCGCGCCCGACGAATGTCACGGAAGTCCAAAGCTTTGTGGGCTTAGTGGGCTATTATAGACGGTTTGTGGAAGGTTTCTCGAAAGTTGTGATTCCACTTACCCGTCTGACTCAGAAAGGCACCAAGTTCGTCTGGAGCGACGAGTGCTACCGGAGTTTCAACGAGTTTAAGGAAAGATTAACTTCAACTCCGGTGCTCGCTTTACCGGTGCAAGGTGAAGACTTTGTGGTGTATAGCGACGCGTCCTATTCGGGTTTGGGGTGTGTTCTGATGCAAGGCGGGAAGGTGATCGCGTATGCGTCCCGTCAGTTGAAAAGCTATGAGAAGAACTACCCTATCCACGACTTGGAGTTAGCCGCGGTAGTATTTGCTCTCAAGGGCAAATAAGAAAGGTTGGTGATGGTAGAGGGGTATATTGGAGAAGACCAAAAGTCAAAATACTTTTTATACCCCTGACTTTAAGGGTAAATAAGAAAGAAAGTGATGGTAGAAGCTTATATTTGAAAGGGCAAAATAGTAATTTTACAAAGATAATAGAGTTACTTAACAGATTTTAACTCTATGGGTATATTAGAAATAAGTTGGAACGTAGGAGGGGTGTTTTCAATATTAGCCTTCTAAGAGAGGTAAATCAGAAAGTCGGAAACTTTTCAGGGGTATATAAGCAATTGCACTTTTAAAAAAATAGTGCAACATCGTGTCGTCCACCATATTTACCTTTTGCTACCACCATCGCCTCGCTGGCATTGTTCACACTTGCGCCGCGAACAATTTTGGAAGCATTTTCGACCAGTGATCATCGCTCTCCTCCTCTGCCACCTTCGTCTCTATCTCCGATGAAACTTCGAGCAGCCACGACAACGAGTGGGTCAAATTCGTCAGCTTCCTCTCACTCGTGAGAAATACCACGGTACGGATGGTAAGGAGGAGTTAGTGTGGAGGCGGCGGAGGGAGGATGAGCGCTCGAGGCTGTTGTCAACGACGGAGACATTAATTCCAAGAGAAGGAGGTAGACGAAAGAGAGATGGGGTATTTAAGGCACATGAGTATCTTGGTTAATTTTAATAAAATTAGAATGAAAATTAGTTAAAATAAAAAAAAAATTGTCCACATTAGGATGTGTGCTCATGTGGTGCACATTGAGATTCCCTCTCATGAATAGATCTCAAAGCTAATCAACCTTGTGCAATAGGGCATCCTATCGATCATAAGTTTTTCTACATATTGTTGCTCTTTTTAGAATTTGTCTAAATTGATGGCTTAAATGTCTAAACACATGGTAAAAGATGATCTAACATTATCCTCTTTTCACCACCAACAAGGCCCAAATGGATGGGCCAAATTGCCTTTTTTTTTTTTGTTTGAGCAAGGCCAAAATACTTTTCACTTAGGCCCCAAATACTTGGGCTATAGGACTGTAATTTTTATGATACATTGGGTCTATTGGCATTTGACAAAATTGCACTCACATTAAGGGTGAAGACCACCCTACCCTACCCCAAAACAAAAAAAAAAAGTTACTCTCGATCTGAGCCGTCACTAATTCTCATATAAAAATAATTTACGCAAATCAACGGCTCAGATTATGCCTTCATTCTTCATTTCTTTTTTGTTAGTGCTATTAATTGTATTCGTCCAAAATCAAATTACTTACTACTCGGTACATCATAATCTCCAAAAGTGGAAAAAAACTATTTTGACTCCCCCTTTCCCTCCATTCTCTCTCCACCCTTCCTTTTTTGTCTCTCTCTCATCCAACTCCTCCCCTTCTCCTCAATTCTCTCTCCCACCATTCAAATCCATCCTCATCTTCCCAATCCTACCTGTCCCTCCTCTTCCCCCAACCCTCAACCCCTTTTCCTCCCTTTATTACTATTCCCCTCCAAAATCCCCTCCCAACCCCTCCATTAATTTTGTCCCCCTACCCCCGGCCATTGGGCCCCCGTGCCACCATCTCCTTTCCCTTCCATGGGCAACTGCTGCTCCAGCGCCAAATCCCAGGACCCGCCCGCCTCCTCCACTAACCCCAACAACCCCGCCACCCCCTCCACAGCCTCCGCTAATGCCGCCCCCATCAATGCCGCCCCTCCCAAACCCTCTGCCCCGATCGGCCCTGTCCTCGGCCGCCCGATGGAGGATGTCCGCACCACCTACTCCATTGGCAAAGAGCTCGGTCGGGGCCAGTTTGGCGTGACGCACCTCTGCACCCACAAAGCAACGGGCGAGAAGCTCGCATGCAAGACGATCGCCAAGCGCAAGCTTGCGACCAAGGAGGATGTAGAGGATGTGCGGCGCGAGGTGCAGATCATGTACCACCTATCAGGGCAGCCAAACATCGTCGAGCTGCGAGGCGCATACGAGGACAAGCAGTCGGTGCACCTGGTGATGGAGCTGTGCGCAGGAGGGGAGCTGTTTGACCGAATCATCGCACGGGGCCACTACACCGAGCGTGCCGCTGCAGCCCTGTTGCGGACCATCGTGCAGATCGTGCACACCTGCCACTCCATGGGTGTGATGCACCGTGACCTCAAGCCCGAGAACTTTCTCCTCCTTAACAAGGATGAGGACGCCCCCCTCAAGGCCACTGATTTCGGCCTCTCCGTCTTCTTCAAGGAAGGTACTCCTCATTCTCTTCTTCTTCTTCTTCTTCTTTTTTCCACTATAGGTCATTAGTTTGGAAAATAGAAATTTTGTGCAGTTTTGTACAAGGACCTGAAGAGATGCTTTTCTTCTTCTTATTCTTATTGTATGCAGGAGAGGTGTTCAAGGACATAGTGGGCAGTGCATACTACATTGCACCTGAGGTCCTGAAGAGAAAATATGGCCCTGAGGCTGATATTTGGAGCATAGGGGTCATGCTTTATATCCTTCTTTGTGGTGTCCCACCTTTCTGGGCTGGTACATAGTCATAAACTCTCTCTCTTTCTCTCTTCTAAGGGCCTACTTGAGTTTGTTTCTACTTCTGCTTTTAGCTACAAATATCTTCAGTAGAAACTCGAAGAAGACACTTTAATTTGGAATTTCTATTTCTATTTGAGATCATAATTTAAACTTTACCCCTCCCCTCATTGAAATACTGAAGTCTATATTTTTCTTAATCT
Organism: Ananas comosus; assembly: GCF_001540865.1. Taxonomy (NCBI): domain Eukaryota; kingdom Viridiplantae; phylum Streptophyta; class Magnoliopsida; order Poales; family Bromeliaceae; genus Ananas; species Ananas comosus. Next base: position 6,388,934 of record NC_033643.1, on the reverse strand, counting down.
AAAAGATTGCATTATTTTACCCTATTATTCAATGCATGATTAGGCAACTGGGATAAAATATAGGTATTAAAATTTCAATAGGAATTATAAAACAATGATGTTTGTACGGTGTTTCCCTTCTCTCACTCTTCAAAAATAAAATAGAGCAATACAACAAGCTAACAAAAAAGATTTTTGAACTTTTTTGTCAACCCAGAATCGGAACATGGTATCTTCAACGCAATCTTACGCGGGCATATTGATTTCACAAGTGATCCATGGCCGAACATCTCATCTGGTGCAAAGGATGTCGTCCGCAAAATGCTCAACTCTGATCCTAAGCAAAGGCTCACAGCATTCCAAGTTCTTAGTAAGTGTTATAAGATCTCACATTTCGGTACATGATCCAAATATTAGGATAGAGGAAAAAAAATAAATATACATCAGTGGAGCTACTGATTTGTTATTGGTTTTTTATCCTAATTTTTAATGTGGATAGAAATGATATGTGTTCTTTGGTGTTATAGATCACCCATGGATCAAAGAGGATGGAGAAGCACCTGATACACCACTTGATAATGCTGTTCTCAACAGGTTGAAGCAGTTCAGGGCAATGAACCAGTTTAAGAAAGCTGCTTTGAGGGTAACTTTCTCTTTTCTTCTCTTATATAAACTCATTTATTACTAAATAAAACTGCTTTTCTAACTTGAAGAAACTGGTCTTCTTCAAACAACTCTATTTAAACAATATTTTTGCAGAAGTTTCTTTAGGATAATTCTTATTTTTCTTGAAATAACTTTAGGCATGTTATCTATGCTTGCACATCCATTCTATCTTATTATTCATATTTTTTTTTTGGATTTTCTCAGGTTATAGCAGGATGCTTATCAGAGGAAGAGATTAAAGGGCTAAAGGAGATGTTTAAGAACATTGACACGGACAATAGTGGGACTATAACCCTTGATGAGTTGAAGCAGGGGCTAGCCAAGCAAGGAACAAAGCTCTCTGAGTTAGAAGTTAAACAGTTAATGGAAGCTGTAAGTTTCAACCACCAAAAAAAATTTATATATAACATGGATGCTAAAAATAATAATAATAATAATAAAATCCTCATAAGTATCTCAATTCTTCCTTTACACATCGAAATGTTGAAACCTATCAGTTTGCCTCAGCATTATGTTAGGCAATAACATGCTTTCTTTTGCTTACTGGTTAATAGGGTAAACATTGTGATATTTATAAGAGTTTTTTTTAATTTTTTATTTAGTATAGAATCAAGAGAATGTTCATAATCAGCAGGAACTTTGTCTATTTTTTATTTCCTTTTAATCTTGTTATTTGCTAATATAGGCTGATGCTGATGGAAATGGATTAATTGACTATGAAGAGTTCATCACAGCAACAGTGCACATGAATAGAATGGACAGAGAGGAGCACCTCTACACAGCATTCCAATACTTTGACAAGGATAACAGTGGGTAGGTGCAAACTGAAAACAACCTAAGAAGTTACAAAAGAAAAAAGATGAGGAAATGAAAAATAAGATAATCTTCATTTTAAGGCTATAAATCCTCCTTTTGAAATAGGCAGTTCGTTCTTGTTAATATTTTTCTTACATATCTTCTTATATATATGATGATGACTTAGGTACATCACAAAAGAAGAACTTGAGCAAGCACTCAAGGAGAAGGGCTTGTATGATGGACAAGAAATCAAAGAAATCATCTCCGAAGCCGACGCTGACAATGTAAGGAAAAGAAAAGATAAGGATTAAATCTTAATAGTTTACCTTTTATATTATTACAAAAATGCACCACAATTATAGAAAATAATTAGAAAGTTAATGTACAAATTCATTCATTAGTACCTCCAAAATCTTTTTTAATCACCAATTATATTCTCACTATTGCAGGATGGAAGGATCAATTACACTGAGTTTGTGGCCATGATGAGGAAAGGGAGCCCGGATCCGAACCCAAAGAAGCGGCGTGATGTGGTCCTATAACAAACAAAAGAATGACCCATCCATTTATTTTGGCATGGAGGATTAAATAGACTAAATTCAAAAAGCAAAAGAAGAGAGCGAAAAAAAAGAAAGTATTGATCAACTTGTGTACATGGAGATAAATTTTCACTTTCATCCTTGTGAAACTTGTTAATGAGAGCAATGTACTATATTTATAGTGAGATAGGCTTGGATGGGTGTGAAAATTAACTCAATTCTCATGGGGGTTTGGGGAGATTGGTGATATATAATTCCTATATTGTGTTCACCATCTAGAGCTTCACTTTATATTTATTTTAGTACACTGCTTATTGTTCTAAGTATAACAAACAAAGAATAACCCATCCTTTTTTCTTTTTTTTTTTTAGACCGACCGTCCCTAGAACAAGTGGCAAAGGGCTTGGTGGTTGGTACCCGAGACCCAAGTTCGAATCTTAGATGATTTACATTTCTAGCTAAGTTTATTTCTAAATAAAATAAACGAAGCGGGTAGCGTGCTACCTATCTCTCAAAAAAAAAAAAAAAAAATTGGATTGGCTATTGTGTGGCTTGAGAGGTGTGTTCACATTCACCTCAATAACTCATCAAATATAAGGATCTACAAAATAACATATATTAGAGGCCACATAGTAGAACAACTTTACATTTTAGCTATGAGACCTTTAAGAGTATTGTGAGCAAAATGATTAATCATTTGGAAATAAAGTGTATTGGACTTCAATAACTAACATATTAATTCGATTTGAGAAAATTCTTTTAGAACTTAAAAGGAGTCTTTGTAGCTTTTTTTTTAACAAATCTTGTAGAACTTGATGCATATTCTGTAACTTGATTGAATACGCCAAAACTATTACTTTGATATATAATTGTTTAGTTTTGATTAGATATAGTTGAGGGTTTCAAATAAAAAGAGGGAAAAAAAAAAGAGTACCATAATTTCAAATTTTTATCTTTTCCCAAGCAAAATATTTTGTCAAACAAAATATCTTTGCTCATGTTACTGGCTACGATCAATTTATATAGGGATAAGTTACAATATACTCTCTATTTGATACACAATATAGAGTACTAAAGAAAGTAAAATCTTGTTCATCGATCCATCTTAATCAAAGGTCTAAATTTAGTAATTAATTCTTGAATCCAATGTTCAATAAAAGGCTTAAATATTTCATTCACAATAGTACGTAGTACAACAACTCCAATACTTCTATTTGGAACTACTCTAATACTTCTATTTGGTCTCTGTACTTTTACATTTTAGACCCTAAACTTCGACATTAGATCACACTTTAGTCTCAAATCATTGAGAAAATGTGAATTTTATTGTAGAATGACCTTATAACCCTATTTGGACAAGTTCTTGCATCGCACCGATTACTAAACTAATATTATTACACTGTTTAGTAAGAAAGTTGCCCTATTCGTACTATAATTGTCACGCCCTGAGATCCAGCGGAAGCCTGCCCGGTGCTTGTCCAGACCCATCATATGCCTACAATATATAAGGCGTCTACAAAAAGGTGATAATTAAAGCAACAATAACAAGCATCTAGAGATATCAGAGTATGATTACAAATAGATTCTAGTGATCAGTGGAATAAAAAGAGCTAAACAACTATCATAATCCATAAAGTAGATACATCAAGGTACAAATACAAGTGCTAGATATATAAAAATAATGGTCTCTACATAAAGGTACAAAATTCTCATCCTCTCCAAATAAAATAAAAAGAGAGGTGAACCACCTAAAAGCAAAACCCCTCGCTACTAGCTAGTGGCAACACCCTTGCCGCGGTCCCTAGCTTCACCCGGTGTGAAAGACTCTGTAATAAAAATAACAAAACAGAGGGCGTGAGAGCTATTAATCAATAGTTCCGAGTGGGTAAGCCGCCGACATCAGCGAAATACACCACTAGGTTATGGAGACATAAGTAGTATGATTCAACTTTTAAAAGAAATTAACAACATGTATATTAAGCATGAAATGAACTTACTAAACTACTATACTTCTACTTAGCATGAAGTTCTACAAGTATATGAGCTATTCTAACATGAATGAGCATATATGTAAATAGCATAATGTCCATAAGTACAACTAGTAGAATGTCAACATTTACTAAATAGTCTAATGTCTACATTGCATTTTAGTTCAATATTGTTTCAATCATATAGGACCTACACAAGGGTAGTCCGGCTTGCGCCATGCCTAATGGCCCCGTGATAGTCAACATTCCCACCCTAGGAATGAGCCTCCCCCACGGCATCCCATTTCGGCGCCCAATCCCACACGAGCGAACTTATGTCGCGATGGCTATCTCTGGAGTGCCGGCTTGTGGGGAGCGACCCTCATAAGTATGTGCGAATGAGCACAATGGCAAGCAAGCGTAATCATCCGTCTCGAGTCCAATGTCACCATGTTTAAAATATGGTATGAAAGCCAGTGACTCAAAGGCCTATCATTATGTCATCAAATACAAGTTTAACCATTTACTAAGTGAACGCCTCTTTATGACATTTATGTCCACTATGTCAAGCATGAGTTCTAGGTCCAAGAGCATATTATTCTTGTCATTTTCACTATATGAAACATAATTCCAAATTACATAAAAGAATGTCATTCATTTGCATGATTACTATACACATAATTCTCTACTACATAGAGGTAAAATTTCATGATACATAACATATGTATTTTAAGCATTCTAAAATTCACATATGCTCTATTTAGTATGAATATGCATGATTTTTCATTTTACTATAAAGAATATAACATAAGGGGTGTTCACCCATTTCGGTGAGGTCAAACCCACCAAGAACTCCTTGGACCCCCTTCGTTTGCGCGAACGAAGATGTCCACAAGACTCCTAGCTCCCTAGAGGAAATTCTACGAGGGTTAAGCGAAATGAACGAACACTTCATCAGCCAATCTTTAACCAACCCAAGAAAAGGGCAAAACTCACCTTGAATGGTGAAAAATCCTCCCAATCTCCAAATGGAAGCTAGAATACTTCTAATCCAACTTAGGGGAAGGTTCCACGTCTATCAATTAAGCCCCAAAAGCCACAAATCAAAAACCTTCAAATAAAACCCTATATTCTCATTTTAGGCTTTCATCTAAAAAATTCCACAAAAATAAGATCTAAAGAGAAGATCTAAGGTACTAACCTCTTCACAAGCTCCAAATCAAGCTTGAAATGAGCTAGGGTTGAAGATCTTTCCTCCAATAAGCTTCAAACACAACTCTAAGGCTTCTCCAATGGTGGAAATCCAACATAAAGCAAAGATGAGAGGAAAAGAGAGATCAAACCAAGCAAAAACCTCAAGAAAAGAGAGAAATTCAAGAGAGGGGGGCTCTACCTGTGCTCTCCACAGTTTAGGGCTCAAAAGAGCACTCATGGCGGAGGGGAGAGAGATATATAGAGTTGTAACAAACTCAAAAAGGCCTCTCAACAACGTGCAGTCTGCACTACACTGCGTACCGGTGACACGGGATGGCGTACCGGTACCATGCAGCCGAGCTCGCCAAACCAGAGCCTCGGTCAGGCAAGAAAATACACTGCGTACCGATACCCTCACGATGCAGTACCGGTACCAGGTCCAGTACCGGTACTCTGCCGATGCAGTACCGACACTCTGCCCTGTAGAGTCCAACCCGAGAACACCCCCTGATACCAAAACTTAGCACCAAAACTAACCCAAGAGGTTTTGGTGCTAAGTTTTCAACATCTCTCATCGGAACGCGAGTCATAGGTCGGAACATAGTCAACGACCATACAAAAAACCCAAAAATGCTCAGATCACTAACCAGACACTCGAATCTTGTAATTTACTAAAGTTCAGTGTGTTACAATAATAAACTATAAAGTAGTGCAACTTTCTTGTTTAAAAGTGTAACATATGTTCAAATAGCGTAATATTTTTTTTTTAAATAGTGCAACACCATGTCGTCCATCATATTTACATGTTGCAACCGTCATTACCTCGTTGGCGTCGTTCACACTTGTACCGCGATCATGTTTCAGAAGCATTTCCGACCAGTGATCATCGCCATCCTCCTCTGCCATCTTTGTGACGACGAGTAGGTCAAATTCATTGTCTTTCTTTTGCTCGTGAGGAATACCACGACGTGGATGCTAAGGAGGAGTTGGTGTAGAGGCGGTGGAGGTGGGATAAGCGCTCGAGACTATCACGGCGGTGGAGACATCAACCCAAGAGAAGAAGGTGGACAAAAAAGAAATAGGGTAGTTAAGGCATATAAGTATTTTGATTAATTTTAATTAAATTTGAATGAAAATTAGTTAAAATTAAAAGAACGGTCCACTTTTGTATTTTTTTTAAAAGCAAAACTATTGGATTATATTTTTTTCGGCAAAAAGTCCAAAAAGACAATCCAAAACGCTGAAAGTGTGTTCTCATTCGGACTTTTTTATAAAACAACTGTGATGCACTGGACCTCGCAAATTGTGGGGTTCGAGTGATTGACTGTGTTATGAACTTTTCCAGACTTTCTGGTGGGTCGTTGACAGTGTTCCGACCTATGACTCGCATCCCGAGAATCGAGGGTTTGAACCCGTACCAAAATCCCAAAAGGGTGGATTGTTGGAGTACTCTCGGATTAGCCTCAGCCAGGCTGTGTACCGGTACAGCCTTGATGGTCGTACCGGTACAGAATTTGTACCGGTACGCCTTGATGGTTGTACCGGTACACAATAGCTTTTCTGCCAACCCGAGGCTCGGGTTGGGCAGTTTCGCAGGATGTGTACCGGTACACTTTCCCGTGTACCGGTACACAATGCAGATTCTGGGCTGTTTCGTGGGGGATGTTTTTGCAATTGTTGCAACCTCTATTTAAGCACACCCCAGCCCCCTTGGGGCTGTTTTGAGCCCTAGAACAGTGGAGAGCAAGGTAAGAGGAGCTTTCTTTGTTTTCTTCTCCATTTTGATGGATTTTTTGGTGGGTTTTGATCTCTTTCCTTCTCTCTTTCTTGCTTTTGTGGGTTTTCCACCATTGGAGAAGCTTGAGATCTTGGTTGGAGCTTCTTTGGAGATCAACCTTCAACCCTAGGGAACTTGGAGCTTGGTTTTGAGCTTTTTGTGAGGTTAGTAAGCCTAATCTTTTCTTTGGACTAAGTTTTGGTAGCTTCTACTAGATCAAACCCTAGATTTGGCATATTAGGGTTAAAAATGGGGATTTTTGATTTGTAGCTTCTAGAACCAAATTGATTGGTTTAGGACTTTGATTTAGGTTGGATCTGAAGGAATCTAACTCCCTTTTGGAGTTCGTGGGGGATTCCTTAGCGTTCGGTGAGTTTTCTCCAACCTAGCTAGAGAAGCTTAATGTTTGAGCTTAGCTTTGTTCGTGAGCCTTGTTTGACACTTGTTCCTACATCCTTAGGGTACTAGGAGGCTAGTGGACACCTTCGTTCGGCGAAACAAGGAGTTCGAGGAATCGGTGGGTTTGGCTTCTTGAAATGAGAGGAAATTCCTCCTATGTGGTTAAATGCTTTCATTTACTATAAATTCATGCATATTCATGTTTAATAGCATTTATGAGAATTGTTGAATGCTTAAGACTCATATGTTATGCATCAGAAAATTTACTCCATATAGTAGAGAGGCATATATGCTTTGTTAATATGCATGCGGCGAACATCCTGTGAGATGATATGAAATCATGTTCTTGCTTCGAATATGACTAGAATTACAAGTTCTTGAACTTAGTATCCATGTTGGGACATAATGAGCCATAGTGTCATAAAGAGGCACTTGGACTAGAAAATTGTTAAACTGCAATATAGAGACTCGATGATAGGCCATTTTTGACATCGACTATATTCCATATTTTAGATATGATGAAATAGTGACTTGGCCACGATGACATTAGCTACTTTCCATGTTAGAGACATGACGATATAGTAGCAGGCCTTTGGGGACATGTGCTGTATTCCGGGTTTTAGATCCGATGAAACAGTGATGAACCATTGGGACCTGAGACGGACTTATTCGCTTGCATGCCATTGTACTCATTCGCACATGCTTGTGAAGGTCGTTCCCTACAAGCCGGCACTCCGGAGATAGCCATCGCGACACATGCTCGCCGTGCGGGATTGGGCGCCGAAGTGGATTGCCGTGGGGGAGGCTCATTCCTAGAGTGGGGATGTTGACTACCACGGGGCCATTAGGCACGGCGCAGGCCAGACAGCCTTCGGGTGGGTCTTATATGATTGGGACTTAATGACAGAACGTACTATGTGAACTTTAAACTATTAAAGTAGATTTGGACTAGAATAGTAAGCAATGGCATCTTTGCTATTACTGCATTGAGGACATCGGATTGGTTGCATTTCTATGCTGATGCATGTCATACACATCTATGTACATTCATGATATCGTGCTTCATTACTTGTGCAAATTATACTAAGTAGAAATTCTATGTATAGTGAGTTACATTTTACTTACCTGTCGCTTTACTACATTGTTAGTCACTGACCTCTTTTTGTAGCTTTGGGCCTTGTGGTGCATTCACTGAACTCAGTAATTGCCCACTGGAAACTATTTTTAATAGTTCTCACGCCCCTGTTTTATGGTTTCCTTTTCAGAGCCTTCTGCACCGGCGGAGGCACGGGATCGCGGCAAGGGGATCGCTTAGCTAGCTAGCGAGGAGCGGTACTTTGCCTAGGTGGTTTACTCTTTCTTTTTGTAGTAGAGAGAGAGTGAGAGATTTTGTATTCATGTATAGAGACCACCTATGTATCTACCTTTTAGTACTTGTATTTGGGATTTCCTATTGTACTTACTCTATGTTTTTATTTAGTGGATTTTCAGTTTTACCCTTATCCTTTGTTGTAGCATTTAGACATTTATTATGCTCTGATACTCCTAAATGTCTTTTATTATTGCTTTTATTATTGTTGTTTTTAGACGCCTTATGCGTTTTAGAAGTATGGCGGGTCTGGGCACGTGCCGGGCGGGCTTCCGCTGGGTCCCGGGGCGTGACAACAACTCTCTAGAATTTTAAAATTTGCGAAATAACCCTTTCAAAATTTTATTTGAAAAACTAACCCTTCTTTCGCCTCAGAATTTCTTTTAAAGGCGCTGAATCGTTACCCGCTTTCTCTCATTTCTTCTAAAGGCGGTGAATCATTCATCGCTTTTCACTTATTTACTATTTCCTTCTATATCCCATATATAATTCTAACAACCACATAAAAATTTTAACCAATCATATATAATCTTAACAACCTTAAAATTTTAATAATTTATCCATATAATTTCATATAATCTTAACAGAATGAAAATTCTTTTTTCTATTTTCTATATAATTATAATTTTAATGAATGCGGTGAACGATTCACCGTCTTTAAAAGAAATGGGAGAAAGCGAAATGGAAGATAGTGGGGAACGATACACCGCTTTTAAAAGAATTCTGATACGGCGCCAATATGGCAAAAGGAGAGTTAGTTTCTCAAATAAAATTTCTGAAGAGTCATTTAGAAAATTTTAAATTTTCACATGATTATTTTATAAAAAAAGTCCTTCTCATACAGTCTTTCTCCTTTTCCGCCCGAACGAAAATCCCCCACCCCCACCCCAACCCCAACACACACAACCAAACCCCACAAATTCAGGTTTTAGGGTTTTCGATCTCCCTCTCTTCTCCTCCTCCTGCCCTGCCCGCGAGCGGAGCCAATGAGCGAAGGGGAGGGCGGCCACGAAGAAGATCCCGGCGGCGTCTTCGATGCCGTGGGTCCGCAACCTCCGCCGCTTCGTCGGATCCGGCGCCGGCCTCGGCTCTGAAGCCCTAATGGGTCAGCGGCAGCCGCCCTCTCTCCTCTTCTCTTTCTTTCGATCATTTAAATGCAACCGCTTAGCTCCTTTTCGCTGTGTTGTTCGTTTGATTTAAGTGTGTTTCGAATGAGGAGGAGGGCGTGTGGATCGGGCAAAATTGCGATGGGATCTGCCGCCTAGAAACAGATTACAGACTGATTACATTTCCGGGCCGGTTCGTTTTGTGGCTTGTAATATCTCGGGAATCCCGCAAATTTTCTATTCAAGACATACATTCAAATTGCGATGCGATGCGATGCAGCTCGAGTTGGGAAGTCGAAAGAGGTGCTGTGGAGTCGTGGGAATCATCATACATCCCCAATTTCCACTGTTAGGAATATTGTTGTCGTTTCTAATACAAGTGGCCGTGCTTAGTTGGTAACAAACTTGCCATTTCAAAATACAAAATGCGCGACACCCCTGGGCTGTTTCAAGGGGAATCTACTGTCAAGAAATTGAGCCGACGGCTGGGCGGCGGATCTGATCATCTTTTTAAGCTTGGTTATGTCTAGTTGTAATTACGTCGATTCTAATGCCCTCCTCAATGTAAGATAGGTATCAGGGGGTAGAGAGGTTTGGGGGGTTTCTGGTATGGTTCTAACGTATAGATGGTGATAAACAATCACTTTGAAGGGACCAAACCTCCTAGAGAGAGATCCTTCCTAAAGAGATAGGGAGGGATAAAGAGGAAGAGAGAGAGAGAGAGAGAGAGAGAGAGAGGGGACTAACACTTTATTATTCCGCAAACACTACAAGTACTTATTTATATGCTCTAAACATAAAATCTAATTTATTGGAAATAATAAAAATATTCAAAAATAATAATACCACTTTCTATAATTTGAAATGCCTAATATAAGGAACATATTGGTTTGTCAGCCGGTGCGTGGTAATTTTAGATTTCGTTGTATTTTATAGATTAGTTATGTTCTGACATGAATGGAGATTGGCTCATTTTGTCATATGAGAGAGTATGTAATGCCTTGAATAGTGAATAGCCTGATGGCTTGACGATTCATTTGATGGGTAAAGAATAGTCTTTTTTTCTTTTGGCTGGCTCCGTCCTTTTATTTATTTTATTTTATTTTTCAACCTATGCAATGTAGTACTATCGGAACTTTATAGGTACAAACAAACAAATTTAGATATCTTTTACTTCACGGATTTTCCAGTTCCTAGGTTAGTTTCACTTTAGGAGCAGAAACAAGTAATTTAAAATGCATTCTCTAGCTCAAGGGAGCAATATTGATGCTACCTCAGGTTTGTAAGATAAGTAGAGATTTTTCTTTTCAGGATTTTATGGATGATAGAGTTAAAGAAGGCTGCATAGTAATATAGTATAGAAATTGATGATTCGTTTAGGCTACCAAAACCAGCACTATTTTGCTGACATCTAAATCATAAAAGAGATCAAACAGGGGAATGACACATAGTGGGAAGAAATATGATAAAGAAAAGAAAGGGAAGATGAAGAACATAAGACAGAAGTAATAATTTTATTTCAATGCCAAATATATAAAGAAGTCAATATGATCCCCCAGAAGAAATATCAAAATTATTCCAACTTTTCTAAAGTTCTCTATTATTGAGATAAGATTCTTTGGGTGCTATGTACTCTATTTGCACTTATTTATCACTTTAGGACTTCTACTTGAGTAGCAGTTGTAAGTTGTAACAAATTAGTGCTCTCTATTATCACCGAAACATATGGATGAACATAAAAACTTTGAAGTTCAGAAAACAAACTAAGAAGTGGAAAACAAAATCTTCATTTGGATGAAAATAGAACAATACAATCTTAATTTGTTCTGAACTTAATTTGATTTAGTAAATTAGATGAAATTTGATGTGTCTCTTGTTTAGTCTGTGGCCGAGTTCAAATCTCTCTATTTATGTGAGAAGAAACAACCTCTGTATGCATCTATCTCTGTTTTGGATCACAATATTCAACTATTATGCAATCAAATCCTATGTAGAACATCTCCAAACATTCAAAATAATTTAACGACATGAATTGCCTATGTAATCTTGATCCTAGGTTTTGATGCCTTTCAATGGAAAGAACAACCAGGTAAACAGCTATCTACAAATTCCGAAAGGCCTACTTGAAGACAAGAAATTGTTCATTGGATGCCTAACCTCATATGAATAACACAAAATATCTGCGAAATAGTGGGAAACATGGATAACATTTTAGAATCAATTACTACATGCAATGTTCTTCGTCCTTTATGAGTAGACTTTTACAGGTCCCCGAATCTGTGTGTGTTTGATCCCTCGCCTTTGAATTGCTCATCTTGTAGAGCACAACCTTCTCTGCTTCCAAGCATGAGCTACTAGAAGTCAGGGTCAGCACTTCCGCTATCCTTACCCCCCTTAACTCTAATAGTTTTATTCTTCTCATCTTTTAACATTTTTTTGTTACTTAGTCTTACTTCCCACTTAACTCATATTTTTCTCTGCCCACCTATTCACTACTATGCCCGTCTCATGCGCTAGAAATATGCAAGGTCTCTTATTGGACCCCATACTCATTGAGCTCAAGTTTGGCCTGCTGGGGCTTTGTATCTATGCTAATCAAGGGGGTTAAGTCTCCCTTGCCCTTGAATTTCTATTTCCTTGTGATGGAAGAAGTACTGTATCTGTATTGTTGCCACGTTGTAGTGCAGTCTTGTAGCACAGTTACTGTAGCCAAGGATTAAATTATCGCCCTGTGGCATGCCTCAGTCGCACCATGTGGTATGGCACATTTTACGTCTCCATCCAAGCAGCACCTTCTGACAGAGACCAGGGTTCAAAAGGTTGCTTATGGTGTACAAAATGTTACTAGGAACATTTGTAGTAAATCTGTGATGCTGATGTTAGGAATCAGCTGTGTTAATCTTTTGCTTGTATTTGATATTTCTGGTGCTTGTCTCTCTCTGCAACATTTCATGCATTGGCACAACTATGCAAACTCTGACTCATCTTTTGGCTTATTGTTTTGTGACTTACAGAACTTGAAACAAAGAGGATTTTGCTTGAGATATTTAAGGAACGGCAACAGAAAGAAGCTGGTTCAATTCCCAGCTTCTACAAAAAGGCATGCAACTGTGTCCATTGTTGGCTGGTTTCTTTATATTCTTACATCTACATTTTGAAAATAAAGGATTTATTATGTGAAGACAGTAAATCTCTTTATGCCACTTTATATTGTTTCTACTTGGTTTGTAATGCCTGCTGACTTTTAGTTGCTTCTGATTTTAGTAATTGTTTATAGCTATTCTAAAATTACTTTCCTATGTATATTTTATTTTGTCAATCAGAAACCTGAGGAAGGATCAATCAGTCATAGGGTTCAAAGGTTGGCGAAATACCGATTTCTAAAGGTATTAGCATACATTTGACTGAATTGTTGCAGGCCTATAATGAAAATATTGTTTTGGTTCTTGCGCTTGTTATTATCTTTTCCTGGATCTATTGTCTTACAAGAACTCTACTTATCAAAGTGCAGAAGCAATCAGAACTTTTGCTTAATGCAGATGATTTGGATGCAATGTGGGTATGTCTTCGGGAAAATTGTGTGATTGATGATGCCACTGGAGCTGAAAAGGTTTGTATGTCTGATTTTTTTTCCTCTCTACTTGGTCATTATATGCTCCTTTTCTAGCCATCCCTGGAACCTATGATTGTCTGAAACATGACACTGACACTTTCCAAATTATATTTTTCTCCTTCTGCATGTTTTCGTAACTATTTTTAACCTTTATATATCCTTGTTTTGCAGATCGATAGCTTAACTGTATTATTTCATCTCTTTGCCTAATTGCGCCTTCTCTAATGCACTCTTTTTCTTTTTCTCTTTTTATTTTTTGAAGTAGAGATATTGTTCGCATTCCTTCCCTTGGCTTTTTTGCTTGTCATTCTATAGCCTTCCTTGTAATTCCAATGAAATATGCTATCTGTATCGTGCTTGAAATTAAGTTAATCTTGTTTGATTCTTCTTTTGGCTTGAGTTAGGTGTGGTTACATATTGAACTACTTAATGTTGGTTTAAGTTAACGTGCTGGAACAAAATCTACATTTCTGCAGTGTCACCAGAGAATATTGAACGTAGATTGGCATGTTATGATTGTTGAAGCTAGTGTTTCATATGTAGGTTACCACATAAGAAAGGCCTTTTAAATTTTTACATTATTCTGTTGTGGTACACATTTTTTGCAGATTGCCCATTTATGGTGCTTCCTGGAGTTGCTGACATCCTGAAATAAGAAGTTTGTTTCTCGTTTAAATATAAAAATTCTATACAAGTTTAAATAGGAGTTCGGAATCTATTTTTGTTCCTGGTTTTGACATACTAGAATCTAAAATGGTTTGGCTGAACAAACTTTTGTTATTTGCCATGTACGACAATCCTAGTCAAATTGGACTGAATCCAGTTGAATCTGACTGGACTGGATTGATCCTAACTGCGTCCAAATTGGACTGAATCCAATTAGTTTCAATTTGGCTTGATTCTTTTTAGCCTAGGGACTATACGTAACTTCTACAATTTAGTCAAACTTAGCCGTAAGTCAGCCATAGCATATTCATTTTAAGGTCAATAAAGATGATTTAAAAGGTATTGGTTTTCTTTTGAAGCCTAGAACTAAGTTTTGTGACTGTAGATCAGTTTAATTAATTATTTTTTGTTTATACTTTTCTTTTCATTGCAAGATTTTAAGTACTGATTGGCACGGATTGTGCGTACCTTGCTGTACCATGCCAACAAGATATCGGCATGATACGACCTCCATGCCGATGGCACGGCTCAACATCATATTTTCGGTGGAATAAGCAAGTAGTTATTTTACTTAAATTCAACATATTTGATAAAAATATATAACAAGTAATTAGAATGTACTGGTACCAAAATAAATAAATATTTCATGTCATAGTGTGTTATACAAGTATTTTTTGTGACCGGCGCACAGCATGCGCTGTGTCGGCAAGTTCTTGGCACGACCCCATGCCACAACACTTAAATCCTTGCTTTTGTTCAACTGTGTTTTTCACTCATTACATAGTACATAGATAGTCTATTATATTTGTTTTTTATTGATGCATACTATAGTTATTTCAAACGTGCCATTTATTATCAAGGGATGCATTATATATTATTGGAGGGATCCTATTGTTGGGATGTTGCTTATTAGATTGGTATCATGCTACAGCCTTTTGTGGCTGGATGTGAATGACACGCTGAAACGTTTCTTTCTACTTGAATTTTGTAGTGGAAAGTTGTTTTTCATCTTATTGAGTGTTTCCTATTGAGCTGAAATTTCTGACCGTTCTGCTATTACTATTTTTGTTGGAGAATCATCATACTTGAGCATGGGAGTTTTTGCTGACAATTTTTGGGGACAGAGCATTTTGGACCTGGTGGAGATCAGATGTTTAGCAGTACCTGTTGGTTCTTTTAATTATCTGCATTACTTCTTATCTGAATTGAAGTTGATGGATTATGATTGCGTTTTGGTTACTGGATGTTGAAAACATATTTTGTGATCTCATTAAAATGTTCGTTGGATATATAATTTAGTTATCACTCAAAAATGATGGAATATGAGAAATGTTTTGCCCATCTGTATGGTAACTATGGTTCTGCTTAACATATCAGTTTATGACTCGTATATGGGGCTTGGCGCTAACTCATCACTTGCACTTATGGGACCTTTGTGTTACATGTAGCATTACTCTTCTCCAAATTCAAAACTATGGTTCTCTTTAGTAAGGAAGTACAAAATACAGTGTGCGCCTAAAATTGGTAGTGAAGTCTTGGTCTGACAGATTCTTATTTAGCCTCAATACTCTGGCACTAATTATTATTTTCTTATTTATCTTTTCAAATGGGCCTTTGAAGCTTATTGGGCGCGATCTTGTTATAATTCTTGATTCTTCAACAAATTTTTTAAGGAGTTTCTATAACTTAAACAAATTTATGCAGTTTATGCTGGATGCTTATCTTGCTTAACCTTGATCATGTTTGGCCGAATTTACATAATTGATGCCTTTCCACAGTAGTGGTGATGCTAGCTGTCCAGTTTCAGAATAGTGCTTGTTTAGGAGTATTCGTCAATCTTCTTCACTATTTGCATGATATTCCTTCATTTGCATATTAGAAATTTGGTACTACTATTCTCCCACTTAATAGTTCTTTGATAATTATCTCTTTGTTTCCTTTTTTTTTATTTTTGTTCCAATTATTAGCTGAGTTAGTTGATATGTGCCTCTACAGATGAACTACGAAGATTTCTGCCACATTGCATCGGTGTGCACGGAGCAGATTGGACCAAAATGTCGGCGTTTTTTCAGCCCCTCAAATTTTATGAAGTTTGAGAAGGATGAATCTGGAAGAATAGCTATACTACCATTCTACCTCTATGTTATGAGAACAGTATGTATTATGTTCCGTAAAACAAAAGTTTATCTTATGTTGTAGCAACAAAAGTTTATCTTATGTTGTAGCTGTCTTACTTTGATATGAACTGCAGCATTTGTTAGAATTTAGTAGTTTGATGCATGGCCAGTTCACTGACTTGCAGTAGCGGATATGACTGGATTGGTTGTATGATCATAAATATTGGCGGATGTTTGTGCTACGACCCATTGTTATGCGAAATTTGTGATAAATCATTGTCATATATCACCAAAGTTTTTCCCAGCCAGTTAAGCTCTATCCTATTTGCATCGCTCTCCTTTTTTTCCTTTGTCTATGAAATGGAAAGTTAGGTTGACTCCACATTTTGATGCAGAAATCATAGGCTGTGCGTTTTAGAAGTAAAGGTTCAGTGTCAAAAAATTTGAACCTTGGAATTATCTACTGCACGGAAGAGGAGAGGAGTTCTGCATAGACTTTACTTTCCTCCATCTAGCAATTCCTGCCAGATTTTAACAGTCCAACAGAACATAGAGAAATGGAGGGGGAAATTTGTGTGTAGGAGAAAAGAAGAGGAAAAAAAGAAGAATAGGAGATAATTAAGAATTCCATCAAATTCAAGACTACTTCAATTCCCCCTTTAGCATGTACCTATATGTATGCTTGAACAAAGATGTTTCGATGACCATGAAAGGAAGACTATTTTAGTAACGTGTAATATGTTTTAACTTTTCTTTCCCTTCATGACCCTTATTTGCTAGGAAAGTCTCTTGAAATATCGTCCTTCACATATCTACATAAAAACTCCACTTGGGATGTGACATGTTCGTAAATACTTAGAACAATGGGCAGTATGGATTACACTGAATTTGAAACTGTTTGACTTTCTGATTGATTCGAATTGGGCTGGCTAAACTCAATCAGACTCAACTAGCTAAACAGAGATGCAAACCTAGATCCAGTTTTGCTTAATCAATATGATTCAATTATTATACAAAGTTTCTGAAACATGTCCAAAATGATACCGCATGTTGACCCAAATTATTCTTGTCTGAGGCAACCGTCTATACTTGCTAAGTTGGTAAATGAAAGCTGTTTGAAGGTAATGTTTGCATAACTGTTGGAATTTTTTTTTTTTTTTGAATAATCTATAAATGATTTTTTGTCGGTGTTTATGTATTCAGTTGTGCTCTTTAATAACTGATAGTGTATAATGAACTATTAAATAATCCTCGTACCATAATCAGCAATTGCCTGATCATGATTGAATATGCCTTTTAATTTGTTTCTCTTATCATTGCTGACAATTGGGAGAAAAATCACTAGTATATGTTCAGTAATTTCGAGAATGATGCCGTACTAAACCCATTTTTTGTGTCAGGTTTCTCTTACCCAAGCAAGAATTGATATGAGCGAGCTGGATGAGGATTCTGATGGCTTCCTTCAACCTCATGTAGCAATCCTATTAAACCTATGGATATTAATTTTGTGATTTTTAGAGTTTAAAGTGCCTATTTTGTAACTGCAGGAAATGGAAGCATATATAAGAGGCCTTATTCCTAATTTGGCTCAACTTCGTGATATGCCACAAGCATTTGTTCAGATGTATTGTCGAATAGCTGCACACAAGTTCTTTTTCTTTTGCGACCCTCATAGGCGAGGTTTGCTCCAAACTCAGGTTAAATAAAGAGTATTTATTCATTGTAGAGTAGAAGGAAACACGAATTCTGATTCTTTATGTGTAAATATTTATTATGTGGTTTTGAGGTAATGAATAACTTAGGCCTACTTTCCGTACTTTTTTTTAGGGAAGGCATGCATAAAGAAAGTATTGCTTAGCAACTGTCTCCAGGAGTTGATGGAACTACACCAGGTAATTTTTTGCTAGCCTAGCATTGAATGGAGAAATAAAGGATTCACCTTGTCAACTTGAAGTAATGTTTATACAGAGTTATTTTTCTCTTTAGTTCTCGGTTTTTTTGTTTCTTGATTTATTATTCAAGGTGTTATATATATTAAATATGCATACTTCGGTTGGAAGTCAGAATAGGACATTACTTTTCCAGCCGAATTTCTCGCACAAAAGTATTTAAGTATTAAAATGTTGCTGACAATATTTTCCAGATCAAAGTTTACTTGCTATTTGTTTGGCCAATATATGGTTATTTTTATAATATAATTGAAACTATTGCCTTGTTTCTAATGATGGAATCTTGCGTTGTTTGGTAACATTGGTTGGTGCATGTTAAATTAGGTGCAATGATCATTTTCCTCCAAAAGGTTAAGTTGCCGGAAAAATAGTGTTTAAATACTAGTGAATGGCCACGCAATGCTGCAGATATAAAATATTTTGATAATAAATTTTAATTATTAATTAAATAAAGTTAAAAATAATGTAAATTGATTTATGTGTCACATAAATTTTTGTAAGAACTTGTTTGTAACTAAATAATTTTATAAAGACATGTGAAAAAAAAGAAAAAAATATTAATCCAAGGCTAGAAATGGTCAAAGGGTTGATCCAAGGGTTAAAAAATTTGAAGCACCATAGTCGAGCTTAATTTAATAGATATATTAACTATTAGTTATTAGTTATTTCATTTTATTTTATAAAAACATTTGGTGAAATTTTGTATAAATTTTAATAAATATTGTGTTTAATTAACTAAAATTAATCATAAAAAATTAAAAATTATAAAAAAATAGTTAGAAAATAAAATTGAGTTGTCTATTTCAAAGCGTCTTAACAGTTCTGGGGTCTTTGCACATTTTTTACCAAAATTTTTTATGGTGAAAATGTATAGAGACTTCCTAAACTTTTAGTTTTTTTGACTAAAGTAATTTTATCAAAAACTTTATAAATTTCATTAAATTCATTAGTAATTTTACCAGATTTAATAATTTTAATTATCTTTGGTAATTTTAATTTAACTAAGTGTGAAAATTAAAATACAAAAGAAATTAGAACTTGAGTGGGTCTTAATTCAAAAATATTATAGTTGAGGGGTATCTATATATTTTTACCTACATTAAAGGGAAGGATAATATTTGGCGCATCGGGTGTATAAGTAAATTTTGTGCACTTTATCTTTTAGAAAACTGATATAAAAATTTAAACCCTGATAATTTTTATATATATAGTATAGATCGCATTGATGAAATTATATTTTAATTTTGTAATATTAATTATTAAAAATTAGGGTTGGTGTATGTCTAGGCGTCACGGACACTGACACGGGACACGACACTACTCGGACACCGCGATTCGGCAGCTTTCAAAATATTAGGACACGGACACCGCATGAACGTCGCTAATAAAATATAATATTATAAAATATAATATTATTAATATAATAATATATTTTTATTATATATAAAATATTAATTATGGTAAAATATTGTTGTATTTCTCATATGAATGAAAGTTAGTAAATTTTTCATTAATAGTTTATATATTTTAAGAAAAAAATTCTCCACCATAGATAATTTATTTATATTGTCAAAAAAAAATTATATGCATTCATCAAAAAGCTAAAATATTTATTATCGTACATTACATATGCAAAGAAAAAGTAAAATAAAAATAGGTATATATTTTTTTTAGTTGTATGCGCTATGGATCGGTATTAAACGGGCGTTTGAGAAGTGTCCACATCGGACACGTGAGACTTATAGAAGTGTCCGTGATACGTAGGTGTATGTAATATTTATAGACCGGGTGTAGGCAAATTTTTTTATAGATGATTCAGTGCTCCCGGTGTATATTTGTATCTTAAACACCGTATTGATAAATCCCTGTTATTGGAACTTAAACTTTATAATATTTTGTACATAGACATTTTATATAGTGTAGATTATATCTGTTAAATTATATTTTGGTTTTAAATTAAGAAAATAGGTTTGGTGCATGTTATATTCTTGTAGACCAGGTGCATGCAATTTTTTTAAAGTGGGGATGGGTGGATTGGGAGGACGCATGTCGCCTCCAAACCCTTTGAGGTGACCGAACTCTTCTTTAATGTAGTTGTATAGACATTATTTTCAACACTCTACCTCACTTCTGGGCTAGAGACCTTTTGATAGGCCTAAGACGTGGACTTGAATTATATGGGAGGAAATTAAATAAAGCTAGGAGCTCAGGATCTCTCACTCTGATATCATGTTAAATAATGTGCAACAATCATTTTTCTCCAAAAGCTTAAGCTGGTCGAAAATGGTGTTTTAATATAATATATTCAACGATGCATAACGATTGCATTGTAATATTTCCTTTATATTTATGTGATTTGGTTGAAGTAAACTAAGAGTAAGACAGAATTGCAAGCAGAAAAAGAGAAGTATGGCTTGAAAAGAAGATGAAGTTCTTGATATGAACTATCCAAATGGATAAATTGCTTCTCGAGCTTTTCAGAGAAGAAAAACTGGAAGGAATGATGAATGACATGAAACTTCTAGGGCATACAAAGTTGCAAGTGCAGCACTTAATGAGGATTTCCGAATAAGTATTATTGAGGAAAAGATTGTCAATTGACTTCAGACTTTTCAGCACCACATGAATTATGCAATTGAAGTGTTCGGAAAAAATGGATTTACCTCGAATGATACAAGGAAGAAAGTTAAAGCTTTCCCACAGTTTTGTGATAGTCTCTTTGAGGTACAACTGTGAATCTAATAGTTCCTTTTAATGATGTAAGTATATACTTGAATCATTTCATAAGTAGGTTAAGCGCAAATTGAAATTGCTTAGAGAGAAGAAAAATATGTAGATATTTTGTTAAGAATGACAAAGCTACAGATTTAAAGTTCTCACCGTTAGTAACAAAAATGAGAGAATGTTGAATGATGATATTGATGAGCTGCAAGCTTGTAGCACAATCCAACTTGGTGTACCTTTGAAATTTGAGACTGTTACCATTCATTAATTCAGCTGTTGTATTACCACCTAAAATTCTAATCCTGGAAAGGTAACAAGGCACCAATTTCTATAGGAGTGAACAAAGCTTTTCACAAAATTTTTGTGATACTGCACTTGCTCTACATAGTGGTAGTGATGAATTGTGGAGATAATACTTGAATTCAAAAAGCTAATGAAATATTTGTGAAGTTGGTGCTTGATAAAGATGCCATGCTTGATGTTGCGGATTTTCTGATGGCAGATCGTCCATTGGCGGAAACCTTACTTGCATTCTTCGAAGAGCTATAGTTGATTGATTTGGAGAATAGGTTAGAGAAAACATTTGAATCCTAGATTGTTTTAGATATATTGGCTATTAATCCAACATTTTTAAACTATTTGGCATCAACTTTGTTTAGACCACAAGTTCTAGATGTCTTTTAATTGAATAATATTTTTATTATTTATGTTCGTATTAATCATTCATCTATCACTTCGATTTACTATCATTGGGTTTCTACTTATATTATTTGTCCTTATGTGTTAAAATATGTTTTTAGAATTCATGTGCATGGATAAATTTTGCTAACTGTAGAAGATAAAAAGGAATGTCAATTAACATGAGTATTGTTCTGAAATTTATAAATCCGCTTCTATGGTGTTATCTTATTGTTCCTTAAATAGCCCAGTAAGCTTTTTCATTATGAAAGTGTGAACATGTTAAAATGATGTTCTATCCTTGTCCAAAAGGTAGCATTGAATAGAATTCATATCGGTTTTGCTTCATGCCAGGCATATATACTCATTTCCAAGGATTTAAGTGCCCATCTATTCACCATGCCTGTATCGTGTCAATAAGATATCAGCAAGATACAGCTGCCATGCCGATGGCATAGCTTAAAACTCTTTGTTTTTTAAATTCGTGAGTAATTTTCTTAATAAACTTCAAAAGATTTGATAAAGATATATAATAAGAAATTAGAGTATTTTGTTGCTAAAGAAAATAAATATTTCATGCCATTATGTATCGGCACACATGTACCAGCATGCATCGGCACAGCCTGGCACGCACCATGCCGTACCGTGTCAGCAAGTTTTCGGCACGACCCTATACCACAGCACTTAAATCCTTCTTGATTTCTAATTGAATTAATTTTTTTTTTCGCAACTGAAATCTATGGAATTATAGGCAAATTTGGTTCAAAATAGAGTGATTATGTTAAATCCCATCGGAAACTTGCAAATAAGCAAATAAATCGAGAGTAATAAAAGCGAAGGTTTGAAACAACAAACTTTATAAAAAATGAGATTCAAATTCTGTGGATTCTAGGAATCAGGTCTGGTAAAAATCTAGTTTGATTTTCACTCTTCCCAACTATTGTTCTTCTACTTAGCCACCAATCTTCTGTTGTTGTTTGTTTGCTTTAATCCATTACTATTTGGTTTTCCAACTGGGCTTTTTAATTAAGGATCATTTGTGTACCTAGTTACATCTTCTTGTGGACTTGTGATCCTGAAAATGTGCGTAAGGAATTGATTTAATAAAATATTGATACTTTTACAGCTTAACTGTGCCTTTAGAAACTTTATTTGATTGGGTTTGTCTGGCATGATTAGAACTCATCTCTGGATTGACATGAAGTATTGTATTGATAGCTGAGTTTTGTTTTTGCATGTGCTAGGTGTAGGTCCTTGCTTAGTCATATGATTTTGTTTAATATGTAATTATTTTCAGGAAAGTGAGGAAGAAGTCACTGATACTGAGCAGGCGGAGAACTGGTTTTCTTTGACGTCTGCCCAACGTATATGTGGTATGTGGGATGAAATTTTTGAGAATATAATGCACATCTTCTTTGTTTTGTTGTCTTTTGTATTTTGTTCATTACTTTCTTCTTCTAGGTGTTCTTGCTGTTTGAAAAATTAGTCTCTAGCTAGGTGATAAATTGGTAGAATAGGTGCAATATTTTGTATTTTTTGTTTACATTGTTTCCATTAGAGGAATAATAGCGACAGCTAAACCAATGACAACGACAAGAACCACAACCATCACCGTAATGTTTAAGCCTTTAGCCTTATCTTGGGACAAGATTAAGTGGTTCCTATTCCTCCATTCGCCTCTGTTTTGGACAAAATTGTTTAACAGTTCGAATGTCATTATTCCATTTTAGCTACGCCTTTTTTTGTAACTTATTGGTCCTTTCTTCCCTTTGAAGCCATCTTCTAGAATAATAATTTGATGACAATCCTTCTAGGCCAGGAGAGTAATTTGAGATGTTAATCAATCAGTAAGACTGCATCACTTAGTTCAGATCTGTTGTTCAATCCAGCTCTATTACCAATCCATTTAACCAAGGTTGTTAATAGTGAATAGCGGGGTATACAGCATTTGGGGGTGTCAAAGTGGATAGTGAATCTAGCTCGAACCTTCGCGTCCTACGACTAAGTATGCAAAGGAAAGAAAAGAGAGGTGAATCTAGCTCGAACCTTCGCGTCCTACGACTAAGTATGCGAAGGAAAGAAAAGAGAGAGATAGAGGTTGGAGCACTCCTCAACCATGCTAGTGATGGCAAGCATCAACTTGGAGTACTCCTTGACGTACTCATTGAGGGTTCTCGTGTGCTTGAGCTGTCGAAGTTGCCTCCGCGCCAAGTACTCGACATGCTCGGGGTAGAACTGTGCCTTCAGCTCGCGCACGAAGTCCTCCCAAGTGTTTAGTTCGCATTGGCCTTCGCGTCCTCTACGTAACGCTGTCACCACCACAGCATTGCGTCGTCGGCGAGGTACATGGAAGCAGTTTGGACCTTGTCATCCTCATCCTCCAACCGCAGTGCCTTGAGATAGCGCTCCATGTGCCATAAGAAGTTATCGATCTCCTTCTCATCGCGCGCGCCCTTGAAGCATTGGGGTCCAGGAACGCGGATCTTTGGGTGTACTCCTTTTGCGTCTCGACGCCACGAGCCACCGCCTTTTCAAGGATCGCCATCCTTGTCTTGAGGTCATCGACCTCGTCGTTGCAGGAGACGATCTCCTCGATCAGCGCCTTTTTGTCATCATCGCGACGAGCAAGGTTGTGGTGGAACTGCTCGAGCTGCTCACGAAACGTGGCAATAGCAGCCGTGACGCTGTCCTCCATGACATGTAGCCGTCCTACATCCCCACATGACGAGTTAGGACGGAGTAGTGCTTGTCCACTTTGGCAACCGAATCCTCCAGTATGTTCATGCGCTCCTCAAGTGAGGTAGACTCTCTTGCCAGAGTCCGCGGCTCCTTGCTCTTACCACGCTTGGTCGCCCTGGGCTCAAGCACAACGTCACTGACGGGAGCGTCCGACGTCGACATGGCTTCCTAGCAACGAACTCGCTCTGATACCAATTGTCACGGACTTAAGCTAAATTGCTCGTTTTAGCCCGTGCGGCGCTCGCCTTCCTTCGCGAAGTGAGTAAGCCTACCTCTCTACTTGCTAAGTTAGGACATACTCGCTCTAGACTAAGAACAAGAGAGAGAGAGAGGGAGAAGAAAGCTCTTCTATTACTCTTGAAAGTGGATTACAAAATGACGATTCTGAGTTGAGGGGGTGGAGGCCACATCTATTTAAAGACCACTCGCTGCTCATAAAGCAAATAGAAGGATGCCAAGTGGTATGAAACTACAAGCTAAAAGGGGAGGCTATGAGCTCCCAAGAGTCCTAATAAATATACCTTCTAGAAACATAGAAACTCTAAGAGACTCCTTGGTTCCCGTTCCGTCAGTCCCGAGATCCGCAGAGATGCTTCTAGAAGACTTAGGCAAAACCTCCGACAGATATCCGCTTTGGAGTTTGAGTGATTGCAAAGAGAAATCTTGGAGAAAATCTCTAAGTCCTGACAAGCCGCTACGAACCAATAGCAGGATTCATAATAAATTATTTAAATAATTATATTCCTAATTGGATTTGTATTTAAAATGATAATAATAATATTCCCAAGTATAGAAGTATAATACTTTCAATTTCTCTACATTTATATTGCAAATTGTATTTCTACTTAGCATAGTGATCCTTCGTAGCCGCAGTGATCCTTAATGGTCGCCAATAAACCTGTGTTGTTGTCATATTGCTTTTCACCCCACACAAGTAAAATCATGATTTTCTCATTCGCTTTTCGTAAGAAACATGATTAAATACTTCCTCCGGTACCTGCTAAATACTTTATTCCTTCTATTAGGGCAATTTCTTAAGATTATAGTGATTTTAGGACTTAACTGACTTATTGTATCTTAAAAAAATTGAGATCGAAATGAACCCACTTTTTGTCCTGCTAAAGTGGCTGCTACAATCGCCATAGCAGCTGCGCCATATTAGCCGCTATGATCTCAAGTCTGCTAGATTCTGTTTTTTACAGCATATCGTAGCTCTTTACCTATTAAAACCGCTACAGCAGCCACGAAGGTTTGGAACACTGCATTTAACTTTGTTGTAATTTGAGACCTGTCAGACTGCACCACTTATTTGTAGGTGCTTGAAATTAGTAATTTCAAATGACTTCTGAATTTGCTTCATGCACTACGATTATCGTTGTGTTGTTTCTGTGTGTTTGTTTGCATCCTTCTAGTGCTTTTCAGATAGGGTTAATTTCTTCAATCCCTCCTCAAGAGTGCTAATTTCATAAATACCCCTTTAAAGTGTAAAATATCATTAGTGCTCTTCTATATACAAAAGGGTTTAGCGTTTAGGCTTTCGGATTTGGGGTTTGCAGGGGTATTTGTGATAGGTCTATATGTTTAGAGGGGTATTTACGATAGGTTTATGTGTTTAGAGGGGGTATTGATGATATTTTAGATTAAGGGGAATCTGCGATATTTTGGAGTTTTAGAGGGTTATATTTGAAAGTGCCCCTTTCAGAAAATATCAACATTGATATATATTGTATGCTGCTACTGTGTGATAATTTTGTATGTTATGTAATGGACAGCAATAAACTTTCAATTTACAAATGTAAATATAATATTAGAATTGAAAATGTTGGTACATTGACATTGTTACACCAAATGCTGCTGAAGTAGCATAGAATTTATGAAACTAACACTAAACTACGATCAGTCTAATGTGGTTCAAGTTGTACACAGATAAGTTGTCACGCCCCGGAACCCAGCGGAAGCTCGCCCGGCGCGTGCCCAGACCCGCCGTATGTCTAAAACATACAAAGCGTCTAGAACAAAACGATAAAAGAAATAACGAAGCGATAAATAAAGCCACAAAAGGAGAATATCTAGAAGTATCAGAGCAAAGTATATCTATAAGCTACAATATGGGAAAAGAACATAAAACTAAATCCACTATGTAAAAACATAAAGTGATACAATAGGAGTCCCAAATACAAATGCTAAACATAAAAACATGGGTGGTCTCTATACATGGTAACAAAACTTTCTCTCTCACAAAAACCAAAAAGAAGAGAGTGACCACCTAGGAGCAACCGCAGCTCCGCTATCTAGCTATGCGACTCCCTTGCCGCGATCCCGTGCCTCCGCTGGTGCCGGAGGCTCTAAAATAAAACCACGAAACAGGGGGCGTGAGAACTATTGAATAGTAGTTCCCAATGGGTAATTACTGACTTCAGTGAAATGCGCCACTAGGCCCGAAAGCTACAAAAGGGGGTCAGTGTATAAGTATAAACAAAAGCGATGAGTACAACTAGTAAATAAACATGAATACCTGCTACCACAAGATATTTCTACTTAGCATGATTTTGCTCAAGTAATAAAAGGCTACACTAGTATGAATGGACCAAAGTGTCACTAGTATGATGTCCACAAGCTAAATAGTAAAAATGTCATTGTTTACTATTCTAGTCAATGTCCACATGGCATGATAAATGCTCAAAGTCAAATCTGAAGAGACCCGCCCGAAGGCTGTCTGGCCCTGAGACCCACCCGTAGGCTGTCTGGCCGATACCGAGCCTAATGGCCCCGTGGTAGTCAACATCCCCACTCTAGGAATGAGCCTTTCCTACGGCAATCCACTTCGGCGCCCAATCCCGCACGGCGAATATGTATCGCAATGGCAATCTCCGGAGTGCCGGCTTGTAGGGAGCGACCCTCACAAGCATGTGCGAATGAGCACAATGGCAAGTAACGTAAAATCTGTCTCAAGTACTAAGTCCTCATGTCTAACAACGTGGAATACGTCACATCTCTCATAGGCCTATCTCTATGTCATCATGTCTCTAACATGGAATATAAAAGATGTCAATGGTCTATCACTAAGTCTCAGATAACAGTTTCATAGTTTGCTAGTCCAAGTGCCCCTTTATGACACTTTTGGTCTCTATGTCTAAGCATGATAATTATGTTCATGAATGCATAATTCTAATTATTTTCATCGTCGAGACAAGTACCCAACTCGCCAAAAAGAACCACTTCTCACATGCATGCTAAAAACCCAGAATACCCTACTACATAGAGTGAAAATTTTCTGATGCATAAGGCATGCATTTTAAGTGTTCTAAAATTCACATAAATTCTATTTAGCATGGATTTGATGTCAAATTGAGATTACGACAAGTACAAAATGCATAGGGGCCATTTTGCCCCGTTTTTATGAAGTCAAACCCACCACAACTCTTGCAACTCTTCGTAAGCTCCGACGAAGATGCCCACTAGTCTCCTAGCACCCTAAAGATGTAGGAACAAGAGTCAAACGGACCTTACGAACAATACAAAGCTCAATCAATAACCATCTCAAGCTAAGGTGGAGAAATAAACTCACCAAGTGTGAAGGAAGCTCTCTCGATCTCCAAATGGAAGTTAGAGTCCTTCAAATCCAACCTAAACCAAGGTTCTAAACCCATCAATTGGGTCCCAAAGCTCTCAAATCAAAAGTCTCCAAAATAAACCCTAAATCCCAAAATCTAGGGTTTCATCTAGTTTAAAGCTCCAAAACTAGGATCTAGAGGAAGAAAACTAGCCACATACCTCTAGGATGCTCCAAACCAAGCTCAAAATCCTCAAGGGTTGAAGATTGATCCTCCACAAAGCTCCGACCACAGCTCTAAGCCACCAAAGGTGAGAAACGAGGGAGAGGAAGATGCTCCAAGGCCTCCAAGCTTGCTCTCCTTCTACTCCTCCTCTTTCTAGAGAGTGTAGAGAGAGTGTGAGGGAGAAAAATGAGGGTGAGAGGGAGAGGAAATGGCCTATAAGCCCTCCTAGGTAACAATATCCACGCGTTCGGGAACCGGTCCTAGCTGGGACCGGTCCTTCAGGACCCTCCCGCAGAACACGCGTTCGGGAACCGGTCTCTCCCTGCCAGGGACCGGTTGCCTCAAGTCCTGCCGCAACACTGTTCCGGGGGGACCGGTCTCTCCTACCAGGGACCGGTCCCCGAGAGTAAAAACTCTTAGGACTTAGCCAAATCCAAAATTTCGAACTTTTAGGTCGGAATACCATCTACGACCTTCCACCAAGTGTGGAAAAGCTCGGAATCCAAGTCAAGCACTCGAACCTCGCAATTTGCACAGGTCCAGTGTTTACATAAGTATATTAGAAAACTGTCAAAAAACTGCCATTTGTCTAGTGTGCTATCAAGAAAAATATTTGTCCAACAGACAGTTCAGTTTCAACTAGTGGAACGATATGCCAAAAGCTACGGCATAGCAATTAGTTAATAAGTGTTTGGCATGTGGGAGATGTAGGCTGTACTCAATTTGAGTTGCAATCTCACAATTGTGTGAATTGAGAATTTCGGAGTAGATTGGCTAATACTCCTAGAGTAAATTTTGTTTTTATCAACTAGTAAAGGCCCTTCTATTTGACTTCTTGTATTTGCAAATTTCATTCATTATAAAGTGTTGTCGAGGTTGTACTGAAGACTGAAAGAGATCGATACTTAGGACCTAAAGACTTTGAATCCACACCCTCCGGAGCTATTGAGGTAAGAATTTCGTGGCACACTTTGTTACCTACATGTTAAAGACGTTTCAGTTTGATTGTAGAGTGTTTGGAATTTGGATAGTCTTGAAGGCTTTTAAATTCAGAGGAACTGATTTGGACTTATTTTTGTGACAGCTCAGGAAGTGGAACCAATTTAGAGAGGGACAGATACAGTTATAGTATAATAAGTTTCAGGAAGTTGCATCGGAAGTCAGACTAGTTCTACTTTGACGAATTGTGATTTATGAAGGTGTTTATGTGGGTAGAACCAGTCCGTCTGGACAGACCAGTCCCAGTCTTGAAGTGGTATCTATATAGATTGAGACCTATTGAGGGACCACAAAGACTGAACTCCTTTCAGGGTGCAGAATTGGTCTCAGATTCACGGACTAGTCCTGACACTTTGGAGGGACTGGTCTGTTTTGATAGAGCTGGTCTTAACATTTTGACGGACCAGTCTGCTTTGAAATAGATTCATCCATTTGGGTCAAAACAGAATTCAGTTATTTCAAACCCAATAAGCCTTCTTGCCAGTACCTACCACTTCTTAGGGAGCTTCCACACGACTGAGCGAGACTGAAGATACATCATTTGTGATGATTTGCCGCCAAATTTGGGATCATTCATTGACTATGTAAGATGAGATGTAAAGAAGATTTGTACACTCTGATCATAAAGTGTCGTCAACCCTCTTAAGTATCTTATCAAAAGCCATAATTATTAGGCAAAACTATTGTTAATTTTCATAATCTTTCCATTGGTATACAAAACAAGGACTGCATAAAACACACTTTTATTTACAATCAGCAAAAGGTAATACATTGAATTGCTTATTTATATCAGAATACAACCTTTGAAGTTTAAGAGCTAACAACTCCTAGACCCAAAATAGTTGTCTGAGTGTCCTTGTCAACTTGAAACGGTCAGAGAAAAATATAATGAGTAACACTCCCTAGCAAGTGCTTTTAATATTTTTTTGAAATAAAAGCTGACAGAGCAATAAGATTCTATTATATTTGCTGATAACAATACGTATCAATTCAATATAAAGTAGGAACAAAATTTAGAACACTTGTCCAATGTTTGGCTGACCATAGAGGCATCAGGGTGCAATAATATTGAATTTAGCAAAAATAAAACTATATTATTCTATATATGAAAGATGTAGAAAAAGGTGTAGATTTCTGATTTGCGTATAGCTCAACAACACATCACATATACTCTCTACATCTAGAGGATTCGACTGAAGATTTTTGACTTGTTTAGATTATTCAATCGTATTTTTATATTTGAAGAATCACAATTTACACGAATGAATCGACTTATGTTATTTTCCGTAACATTTTGTTTTCATTTGACCCAAATGAGGGTGACATGTCCACCATTTGATTTAAACAAAACTATATCAAAGGGATGTATCATTATGTTAGAAACAATTCTTGCATATACTAAACAAGTTTAAATCTGAATTAGATCAAATACAAGGTAATAACCATAGATTAAGATTCATTGATAGGTTTTAGGAAGTACAATTAAGGTAATGGCTACTCAACCCATAGTCACTCGTAGTAGTGAAACCCACCATGAAAGTGGCTTCGATCTCACTAGATAATCTCTCATATCTGATTGTGTTTTGGAAGGTCAAGGAGGAACGTTCATAGGAGAGAGTTCAGACAATGCAATCATTACTTGATTTATGCTGCAAAAAGTACTAAATGTGCAAAACCTTCTATAGCCCAGGTAAGTGCACTACATGCATCAGAATCCATAAAGAAGCAATGGGTACTGTTACGTACAATAGTCACTGCCACATTGTCTTGAGTTTTGCTATTCTGCTTGTAGCAGCAGCTACTATACGCAGCATGGTAGGAGCACAGAGAGGGAAAAAAAAAAGAAAAGGTAGGGTAAACTTCGGAAAGGAGCCCAGTGATATAGTGAATTTTTAAATTAATGCCTCATGGTTTCGTCTCTATCATGTACGTGCCATGAGGCTATATTATTCCATTTTTCCCAAAGGACCAGCTGGTCAGCCCCATCCAAATTTGAGTTTGGATTGGGATTTGCTATATGATAATGGGTTTGGTTCGTGTTTAGGTTGGATTTTAAAACTTTGTATACCGGTTTAGGTTAAGTTTACATTTAAACTCGGCTCAAACATACTCCAAACACGATCCATGTGCAAATTCCAACAGGCTGACAGAAAGATCCTTGCAGAAAACCAGAATTTCAACCTCAGGGCACTTAATTAATGCAAATGGAAAAGGGCATTAATGTGAATGCGCCATACTTGATACTCCAAGGCCCTATTTTCAAGTTTACCTGAAAAAATAACAAACATCTATAAGGAAAACATGGAAGAAAAGGCTGCATGGAGAGATAACATCTGTTATAGCTGTCATTTGTCTCCACTGTTCGTGCTATTTACTGCTGTAGCATCCTTCTTGTATAGTAGAATCCTATTATTAGCTGTTTATGCTGTGTCTATGGTGCACTTAGTTGCCTTTGTCCCATCATCTATAAATTTAATAAGACTTTTTTTGTCATGTTGTACAATCAGATTTATCGTGCTGGTTTCCCGAAAACTAAAACGTGTGTCCTTATATGATGCATCTGCCTTATGTATGGTTCAGCTTCTTTTTGTATCAATTTAGATCGAGTATTTTTGGCATGCTCTATTATTTCTGACTCATTTTCTGGTTTCTTTTCCCATCAAGCACAAGTTATCTATGGCAGGACGAAAAAGTACCCTATTATAGTCAAAGAATGTTATTATATCCTAATTTTGTTGGAAAATTTTCAGTAGCTATGTCATAGGTTTGAATTTGCTGTGTGATTAAGGTAATTTGTTCTTAATTTTATTATTGAATGCTCTCTTATTATGTTACTTTTTTGCAGATATGTTTCTTGCTCTAGATAAAGATACGAATGGGACATTGAGCAAGCAAGAGCTTAAAGAATATGCAGATGGCACATTGACTGAGATATTCATCGAGAGAGGTACATTGTTAAACTTCACAATAACAACACTGGTTACTAATAGTATTTCCTCTCATCTTCCTCATTCTTCCATTCCTTATATGCTGCTTTTTAATATATTAATGTTTAAAGTTTGCAATGTGTTTTACTACTAACTAATGACATCAGCACGCGAAGGTGAATGATAATGTATTACTATGATCGGAGCTAGTACTTGCTGACAAGAGCTAGTACCTGGCATGTATTGTGTTTATAGAGTCGAACTTGATCAGCTGCATTTACTAGCTGCATCTGTAGAACTTTTGTGCTCTAGATACTCGTATTACGATGGATCAACTATACCTGATAGTTGCAAGTAATGAGATGTGGTTCAATTGTTGGACCATCTTAAGCAAAAATTTACGGCAAAGAGTAGTAGAAAGGGTGACACAACTGTGTATCTAATGTAGATTTTCCCTTATTTTCCTTGTTCTTATTGTTTTCTGTATGCTGATTATATCTCTATAATAGTATTAATGCACTCCCTAAAACATGCTTAGTCCCTGCTTATTAGTTCTTACTGCGTGTTTTCTAGTCTTATGGTTGCCATCTTATAAATCTTATTATTAAATTTCACTCATTAAACAGAAGATTTAGTCGAGCTGCTAAATCAAAAATTTCACCTTAATCAATCCCATTTCCATATCTCTCCTCTTTTTCTTTGTTTCTTTATTAAAAATTATCTTTTTGCATCTTTCTGATTACATCTTGTAATCCTAATTCAATATTACAATTCTTCAGTTTTTGATGAGCATGTAAGGCGGAGTAAAGTAGGAGGTGGGAATTCTCGTGAGATGGACTTTGAAAGCTTTCTTGACTTTGTGTTGGCCCTGGAAAACAAGGACACTCCTGAAGGATTGACATACTTATTCAGATCTCTTGATCTCCAAGGAAGGGGTTATCTTACTACAGCTGATATTCATACCCTTTTTAGGTACTTTTTAATTGTTTACTATTTTGACTCGTTAAGGCTGTTTGTTTAAATACTTTTTTTTTGTATATTTATGTCTACACTTATACTCACATACTGTCCATATGCATTTATATCCATGAAAATCTGCATGAGCGATAAAAATGTATAGACATTATTCGAACTATAGCGGATTCTCAAATAGTCAGGTAGTCAACCATACGTTTACGACTTAACAAGCGACGATCTGAAAATATTTTTGTTTTAGAGGGAGAGTAGGCTAGTGGTTGAACTGGTAATACTGAATTAGGGGGTATGACTTTCTTGCTTCTAGTATGTTGTTTCAAAATTTGCAAATACAGAGTTGTCCAAATGAGTTTAGGATTTATTGCATTTACGAAGTGTTAAATTGTACGTAACAATTGTTTTTCTCCATAAGTTTAAGCTGTCAGAGAATGGTGTTTTTAATATTTATGTTCAACATTCCCCCTCATATCTGGATTTGAGACTTTTTGATAGACCCAAGACGCAGGCTTAAAGTAAATGGGAAGAAATTAAATAATGCCGGAAGTTTGGTGAGACTTGAACTCAGTACCTCTTACAGTCTTACTCTGTTGCTATGTTAAATCATACGAAACAAATATTTTTCTCCAAAAGCTTAAGCTATCAGAAAATGGTGTTTTTAGTATTTATATTCAACAAGAAGTATGAATTGAAGTCGTGTCTCATTGGAGAACAACCTCTCATTTGCACTAACAAGGTCAATGCTTGTAAAATGCTGAAAGAATGATTGTCAATTTCAATAATCCAATCAGAAGTGTAAGAGCAAGGTTGTAAATAGCAGATTGCGGGTACATAGTGTTTAAGGGGTATCAAAGCAGATAGCGGATAGCGGATACGGATAGCGGATAGTGGGCGCCATAGCGGCTGGTATAAACCCATTGCGGAATTCATGATAAATTATTTAAATGCTTATATTCCTAATTGCATTTGTATTAAAATGATAGCAACAACATACTAGTTCCAAATATAGAAGTATAACATACTCAATTTCCCTACATTAATATTCTAAATAGTATTTCTATTTAGCATAGTGATCCTTCGTACCTGCGATAATCCTTAATGGGCACCAATAAACCTGTGTTGTGGCCATGTTGCTTTTCTTCCCACATGAATAAAACCATGATTTTCTCATTCATTTCTTGTAAAAAATATGATTGAGTACTTCCTCCATTACCAAGTACTTTATTTCTTCTATTAAAACAATTTCGTAACAATTTCATTAGATTTTAGTGATTTTAGGACTTAACCAGCCCATTGAATCTTTAGAAAATTGAGGTCTAAAAGGGAGCCGCTTTTTATCCCGCTATAGGGCCACTACAGGCGCCAGCTGCTATAGGGGCTGCTATGATTTCAGGCCACTATATTCTATTTTTAACATTGTAGCATAACGTTTACCCATTAAAACCGCTATAACGGCCATAGCGGCCGCTATTTAGAACACTAGTAAGAGCATATCACAGGTCGAAGAAAGGCTAGTCATGTATTCACTTTACTTCTGGTATATGCCAATTGAAATTTAGATTCAAAAGCTGTCCAACTAAGTTTAGGATCTATTAACCAGTTTGATTCTAAAGATAATGGCAAGCTTGGGAAAGACCTAGAAAGTTGTCAAAAGGCCAATCGAATCAATTGCATCAATGATGCACGGCAGTGCCTAGTGCTTTCTAGAAAAGAGGTTTTAATAATTATTATAGGCAGAGAAACTTTCTCCAATCAATCTCGTTTGGACTTTGGTTTATTTATTTTCTTGTTGGCTTTTAATAACTACTTTCTACCATGGAAGAAAAGAAGGGGGACATACAAGAGCTAGAATGTCAACCCGATACAGTCTTCCTACATTAAGTTTGTCATTTCCTGCTTGTGGTGCTAACAGAAAGTGCTGCAGGTCTCAAGAGACAAAACATTTTCTATTGCTTTCATTTAGTAGGTTTCATCAGGAACCCACACTTGGTTTTCCTGAGATATTAGAATTGGAAAGTTGAGAATCCAGTATTTGCATGATATTAATAAAGGAAATAGCTACTATAGTTATCACTTAGTCCGGCTATTTATCCTGCGTAAGCTAAGTGTTGCACCTGTAGCGGATCATCTGTTTGAAAATTTGTCTAGATTATCTGTTTATATGAAAGTGAGACTCAAATGTTGAACAGCTACGGAGTAGTAATTTAGTTAGCTAAAAGGTGTTTTACAGACCAATTTCGTAGTTGGTCGGTCATGAGAGAATCCATTCTCTCGGTTATAGAGAACAAGAAGAGAACCTTTTTTTTTTTTTTTTTTTTTTTTTTCTTATAAAAGCTTTATAGGTGACTTCTATGTTTCTGTTTTGGGTAGTCATACGATGTTGGTTGGTTTCTCAACTTTTCAATTGTTACAGCTGTTGTTGTAATCTTATCATTTTGTGTTAAATCGTTTGATTAAATTGGATGGAAGGGCCTAATGTAATTGCCACATGAGAAATCCAGAAATCATTCAAATATTAGTTAGAGGATGAAACATGAATCTTTCTATCCATTTGATGATGAAAATTAGCCGAAAGCGTAAGATTGACGACGGCTACACATTTGAAAGATTGGGGCTCAAATAGAAAGAGTGTTAAAATATTAAGGGCCTTTGGTTCTATTTGGTCCTAGCAATTTTTGCGTTTAAAATACAGAGCCACCCCGATATTGCAATTTGCTCTTTACCACCCCCTCTTGATAATTAAATCCTCAGCATATAAATATCACAATTCACATCCTCCGTAGAAGAGGGTAAAGTGCTAGCGGCCTATAAATTGTATATTTTGATCTTTGAGAGGGGCAAAATGCAAATAAGAATATTCCTTTGCTCTTTCCTTTTGTTTGTAGGGACGTACATCAGAAATGGATCGAGGGAGGGAATTACGAGCTCTGCATCGAAGACGTAAGAGACGAGATATGGGACATGGTCAAGCCGGCCGACCCCCTGAGGATCACGCTCAGCGATCTTCTGTCCTGCAAGCAGGGCGGGACCATCGCCAGCATGCTGATAGATGTGCGCGGCTTCTGGGCCCACGACAACCGAGAGAACCTCCTTCAAGAGGAGGAAGAACCGGTGGAGGAGTGAGCGGTTTCTCTTGGGTTCCCTGATCTTCTGATACGTCATACGTGAACAGAATGAGCTGGTGGTTTGTTGTGGGCATGGCATCAGTTTGTTTGGACTTTTCCGTTGGAGCTGCTAATTGTGATTATATGTAAAACTGAATTATTTCTGCTGTGCATTTTCCCTGCAGTGAAGTGAATGACTTGATTGCGAAAGGACATCTTAATTTCCTCTCAGCTGGATTTCAATCCAGCTACATGGAAGTGTGAGCTCCTTCCTTGTACATGTCAATGAAGCTGTTTGTTGTCAGAGTTTGTTGAGATTTCAGGGAATCTTTTTAACTGATCTCGAGCATCTATAGCTTGGGGTGCAGGCAGCAGTGCTGGTTAATAACTGATCTTGATCACAGTGCCATTTAAGTAGATTCTTATGCTTGCGTGTTAATGCGACATTGTTGTCATTTAAGTAGATTCCAACTAAAAGCTCGAAAATTTTCAAATTTAGCCCTAATTTGCTTGTCTGCGACTATGAGTGACTCACATTGCATGATTAATTCTTCTAGTTTCTACCGGGTAGTATTCGAATATTTATACAAATAAATATTCAAATATGTCTCAGGTATTGAGGATTCATAGTTTTCAGTAGATACAAGCATCTATTGTTAATTATCTCTATAAAATGTTAAAGCACTTTCGATTAAGAGACCTTTATGATAATGATAATGAAATTACCCAGTATCAAATAAAGGATGAATTTTTATCATATACATTGTTTACAATTATATGGCTTGAAAAGGGGGCATACTTTCAGTACGCATGGAAAAAGCTTAAATATTGTTTAAAAAAAAAAAAAAAGAAAAGAAAAGGCGCCCAGTTTAATGATATGCAATCTAACTGAATTTGGATTTTTCACATAGCGATCGACTTGAGTTTGATTTTGATTGCACCTTGTTATATGTTCTAAAACGCTGAGGTTGATTAAATCCTAAATATATATGTTAGGATTAATCAATTTAGATTTGATTGGGTTCTAAGTTTATGTTTTAGAGCTCAATATGTTGATGAATTAATTAAATCCTAACTATATGTACTAGAACTTAAGTTGGACTTTATCTGAATTGATGAGATCCTATATATATATGTATTAGCATCTATTTAAGGCTAACCTTTAAATATTTGTGTTAGAGTCTAATCAAGATTTGAATTAGTTAGGTTCTAAGTGTTGGCTATTTATTATTGGGCTAAGATAAGTCTAACATCCTGTCCCGTGACAATAGGTCTAGGAGACTAACTAGTTGAGTTGAGTGAGTTTAATAAGTTGAGTGGGAATGCGGTCCACAAGAGACCTAATGACAAGAGGCCCAACAATAGACCCCACGTCCAGGTGAGTTGAGTCGGGTCGAAGACTGCGAGCGCAACGGCTCAGCCTTTAAGTGCGATGGGTGCACTCTTCCTATCGACACGTGCTTTTAGGATAATTGGTTAGCGCTTACGATTCACACTAAGTGTAAGTTTTGGAGTCCATTTCTATTTGACTTTACCTCAGTTACATGTTCTAAGGTAAGGCATTCGTCAAACCCTAATATATGTGTTAGGGTTAATCAGATTTGAGTTGACTAGGCTCTAATTATATTTATTAGGGTCCAATCAAATTTGAATTCACCGAAAGGTGGAATGTAGCAAAATCCCAAGTCAGTTGGATAAGATTTAAATTAAACACTGATTATATATGTTAGAGTTTAACTTGGTTTAATTGTTCTAAGCAAGGTTTCAAATTTCGTCCGTGCCGGACTGTGCCGGCCCGCGGCACTGTGCCGTGCCGTGCTTCTTTTTTTTTTCTTTTTTTTTTTTGCCTTTTTTTTGGTTTTTTCTTTTTTCTTTTGTTTTCTGGGGTATCGAGCCCCGGCCGGGCCATCTATATTGTCTTTTTTTTTTCACTTTGTTATCTTTTTTTCAACTTTTATTTTGCTTTTTGGGGGATGCCTTTTTTTAACTTTTTATTTATCAATATATGAGCAAATTTTTAATTGACATATCTGATCCATACCGCAGGGGGCTTCGCCCCCCGCACCCCCGGCCCGAGCCCTCCGCTTCCACCACAGACATCCATTTTTTCTTCGCAAAATATTTTGTCAAAAATTGTCGCACCGCGAAACTTTCAATGAATCAAGATAACAAAAATCGATCTCCTAAACAAATTTTGATCAAATATTTTTAAAACGAATGACAAAATAAAAAAATATGGATGTAATATCGGGAATATATAACTTTCTCACAAATACCAGCAATACTTATATCAACATTTTCAAAATAAATCTTGTATCTGCAGATGATAATATGCCATATGATCAAGCGCGACGATCTATGTCGAATTAAACAATCATCTCTATGTAAAGATGTAAATTTAAATAATTATTATACTTGTGGATTTTATTATTGTATTTTAATTTCTATTCTACATCAAGTATAGTTATATTTTACTTACAAAAAGCTTACATGCATATTAATTGATGAGTACAGTAAAGTATACATAATAAATATTCATAATTATTTATTTAAATCTTTCAAAATAACATTATAAGAGTTTATTGGAACTAAAAAAACTTAAATAAATATGTGCCAAAGCGTGCCAGTAGGAGATCATGCGTATCTATCGGCACGCAAGCGTGCCATGTGTCGGCACGCAAGCTTGCCTGTGCCGTACCGCGCCAGGGATATAACGGCACATCCCCGTACCACGGCACTTTAAACCTTGGTTCTAAGCATATGTATTAGAGTCCAGTTAGATTTGATTTGATTTCACTCTAAAGTGAAGGCTGGCTAAATCCTAAGTACATGTGTTAGGATTAGTCAAACTTAATTTAAATTAAACTCTACTTATATTTATTAGAGTCTAATTTGCCTTAGTTGAACTCTAAATATATGTACTAAAGGCTAATATGATTTGGCTTAAATTCATCCTAAGATGAAAGATGACTAAGTTCAAGTATATGTGTTAGGATTTAGTTGAATTTAATTTATATTAAACTCTAATTATATGTATTAGAGTTTAATTTGATTTGATTGAACTCTAATTATATGTATTAGAGTCCAGTTTGATTGGATTAGGCTCTATATATGTCATAACGTTATTGGTTTAAATTTGATTTTTTACTTTAAGGTAAAAGTTGGTTTGATCAAATTCTAAACATATGCATTAGAATTTGATGGAGTTTGTGATTTGAGCCCCAGTTGTATTTACTGGGAAATCGAGTTTAAATTGATCTATCCCTACGGAGTTGGTTAAGGGAAGAGATTGATTTGGGTTCGGGCCATGATTCATATTGTTTGGGTTGCGTTTGTGTAATACACTGGACCTTTGCAAATGACGAGGTTTGAGTGTTTGATGAATGTTCTGAGTTTTTCCAGATATTCTGGAGGGTCGTTGACAGTGTTCCGACCTATGGCTCGTATCCCGAGAATTGATGTGTTTTAAGTAGCGCTAAGGTCACCAAAATGATGGACTTAGGCTGCTCTCGGGTTGTTGTTTGCA
The DNA here is from genome assembly GCF_001540865.1 of Ananas comosus. Classification (NCBI taxonomy): domain Eukaryota; kingdom Viridiplantae; phylum Streptophyta; class Magnoliopsida; order Poales; family Bromeliaceae; genus Ananas; species Ananas comosus. The sequence goes on along the minus strand of NC_033643.1, from coordinate 6,349,347 downwards.
GGGCTGTGTACCGGTACAACATTGATGTTGTATCGGAACAGATTGTGCACCGGTACAACATCGGAAGTGTACCAGTACAGATGGGATTTTCTGCGAACCCGAGGGTCGGATTTGCTGTCGCGTAGGATTTGTACCGGTACACTTTCCCGTGTACCGGTACACTTTGCTCTGCGGGCTGATGTTGTCGGCGGGGTGTATTTGCAATTGTTGCAAACCTTATAAATATCACCCCAGCCCCCTTAGGTGCCCTTTTGAGCCCTAACTTGTGGAGAAGCAAGGTGAGACTCTTCCCCTTTGATTTCTTCTTCATTTTTTGGTGAATTTTGGTTAGTATTGATCTCTCATTTCTTCTCCTCCTTATTTTTTGTTGGGTTTCCTCTATTGTTGAAGACTAGGAGCTTGTTTGAGAGGAGATCTTCAACCCTACTTGGTTTGGAGTTTGGTTTGGAGCATCTTGAGAGGTGAGTAGCACTTTTCTACTCCTTGATCCTTGTTTTGGTAGGTATTGTGAGATGAAACCCTAGAATGTGAAAATTAGGGTTAGTATTGGAGATTTTTTATTAGAGGCTTTTGGAACCTAATTGATGGATTTAGAACCTTTGTTTAGGTTGGATTAGAGGGCCTCTAACTCCCTTTTGGAGATCGAGAGAAGCTATCTTCGCATTCGGTGAGTTTTCTTCACCTTTGCTTGAGTTGTTTAATGATTGAGCATATGATTGTTCGTAACGTTCGTGTATCCCTCCTTTTGTTACCTTTAGGGTATTAGGAGAGTGGTGGACACCTTCGTTGGAGTAAACGAAGGGTTTCGAATAGTTTCGGTGGGTTTGGCTTCTTTAGAATAGGAGAAAATCTCTCTTATGTGGTTAAAAGTTGTCGTTTCTTCGAAATGCATGCATATCCTTATTAGATAGGATTTTTATGAATTTTAGAATACTCTAAATGAATGTGTTATGTTTCATGGAAATTCGACTCTATGTAGTAGAGGTCTTTGCTTAACATTCATACATATTGAGGGTATTCTACTTTACAAGTTTGGAAACATGTCTCTTGTGATGAAGAGGACTAGAAATATGTATTTGGGAATATTAAACTCATGTTTGGACATAGTGAACAGCAGTGCCATAAAGAGGCACTTGAACTAGTAAACTGTGAAACTGCAATATAGAGACATAATAATAGGCCATTGTGACATCGACTATATTCCATGTTTTAGACACGATGACATAGTGATAAGCCATTGAGACATATGTTATATTTCTATGTTTTAGACATGATGACTTGAGACTTGAGACAGACTTATATGCTTACTTGCCTTTGTGCTCATTCGCACATGCTTGTGAGGGTCGCTTCCTACAAGCCGACACTCCGGAGATAGCCATCGCGATACATACTCGCCGTGCGGGATTGGGCGCCAAAGTGGATTGCCGTGGGCAAGGCTCATTCCTAGAGTAGGGGTGTTGACTACCACGGGGCCATTAGGCACGGCACAGGCCAGACAGCCTACGGGTAGGTCTTCAGGCCAGATAGCCTTTGGGCGGGTCTTACAAGATTGGAACTATATGTAGTTGATATGCCAAGTGGACTTGAACTAGAATAGTAAACAATGACATCTTACTATTTCCGTTGTGGACATTATGTTGATTGCATCCTTATGCTTATTCATATTAGCATAGCTTCCTTACATGTGCAAAATCATGCTAAGTAGAGACATTATATTGTAACAAGCATTCAAGTTATTTACCCGCTGTTCATTTCGTTATTACTCGCTTCTACTTATTTGCCTAGTTTTGGGCCTAGTGGTGCTCTTATCTGAAGTCAGTAATTGCCCACTGGGAACTATTATTTAATAGTTCTCACGCACTCTGTTTGATGTCTTTTTCAGAGCCTTCAGTACCGGCGGAGGCACGGGATCACGGCAAGGGAGTCGCATAGCTAGTTAGTGCGGAGCTTACTTTTGCTCCTAGGTAGTCTACTCTCTTTTTGTGTTTTTGGTGAGAGAGAGTTTTGTTACCATGTATAGAGACCACCATTGGACCACTTATAGCACTTGTACTCGGATTTTTGTTGTTCTACTTTATGGTTTAATTTAGTGAATTTTAGCTTTTGTTGTACTCTCCTGTTGTAGAATCTAATAGTACTTTGCTCTGATATCGCTAGATCTCTTTGTATTATTGTTTTATTTATTGCTTTATCGTAGACGCCTTATATATTTTAGACATATAGCGGGTCTGAACACGTGCCGGGCGGACTTTCGCTGGGCCCTGGGGCATGACGGATTATTTTGGTATCAGAGCCTAGGGTTAAGTCTTAGTGGACCTAGTAGACCTTAGGCCGGTTGGACTATAGAAAATAGGCTCGTGAGAGATGAGGTCTATTTGACTTATAAGCGAAAGTATCTTGATTGGGTATCTTTGATAACTCTAGAAAGTGGAGTTAAATCGAAGTGTATGCTTCTAACTTCGCGGAGGGTTACATTGGCGGCCGATAATGTAACTGTCTGCGACCACAAATGACGCACCTCACACGGCTAATGGATTTCAGGCCATGGGGTAGTATTCATGATTCAGATTAATATTTAAATATGTATGGTTATCAGGTTTTGTGGATTCATGGCTTCCAATAAACGCAAGCGTCTATTGTTAATTACCCCTACAAAGTGTTAGGGCACCTTCGATTAAGAGACCTTTGTAATGCTGTGATTGAATAAAAGATGAATTTTATAACATAATTCAGTATGACGGTTGATTGAATTTGATTCTGAACCAAGATATTATTCATCCTAAGATGAAAGGTTGGTTAAATTCCCAGTATATACATTGGAATTTAATCAGATTTGATTCAAATTAAACTCTAATTAAATGAATTAGAGTTTGATTTAGTTAATTGAACTTTAAATATATGTGATAAAGTCCAACGAGATTTGAAATATTTTGGATTAGACTCTAATTTTATATTTTAAAGTCTAGTATAATTAAGCTCTATGCTTATATGTTCGAGCACAATTAAGTTCACCATAAAGCCAAATATTAACTAAATCCTAATTATATGTATTAGGACTAGTCAAAATTTGATTTAAATTAAACTCTAAGTGTATGTATTAGAGTCTAATTTGGTTTCACATGAACTAAATCCTAATTACATATGTTAGGATTAGTCAAAATATTTTAAATTAAACTCTAAATGTATATATTAGAGTCCAATTTAATTTCATTTGGGTTCGCCGTAAGATGAATTTATGTCCACCATGTAGCGAGATACGGACCAAATCCTAATTATATGTGTTAGGATTAGCCGAAATTAAACTCTAAGTATATGTGTTGGAGTCTAATCAAGAGATGAATCAACTAAATCCTAATTTTATAAGTTAGGATTAGTTAAAGTTTAAACTCTAAGTGTATGTATTAGAGTTTAATTTAATGAACTCTAAGTATATATATTAGAGCTCAATTGATTTGATCGGGTGAAACCTTGTATATGGTTTGATCAAATCTAATTAAATATTTTAGAATTTGATCGAGTTTGAATATGTTAAGATTTAGCTCTAGTTATATATGCTAGAGAAAAGGTTTGATATGGGCTCATTTGGATTGGAATTAATTGGGTTGGGTTCGGCTTGGATCAATTTGGATAAATAATTGGATTGGGTTTGGTTTATTTGTGTAGGTTGGCTATTGGGTTTGGATTCAGGTTTAACATGGACTGGTTTCATTTTGATTTGGGTTTAGGCTTCATGTTTTGGTTTGGATTTGGGCCTCATATTTTGATTTGGATTTGGGCTTCATATGGGCTGAATTCATTTTTAGGTTGAGGTTTGGGCTCAATATGGCTCATTTGGTTTGGGTTGAGATTTGGGCTCAATATGGGATTTGGATTTGGGCTATAGGTTTGGGTTATAGGTAACGGTTAATGGATTTTGAGTGAGGTTAAGGTTAACGGGTTTGATTTCAAATCTTGATTTCGGTTAAATATTTGGATTTGGTTTTAGTCCATATGAGGAAATCCATCATCTGAATGGGTTTTCAGTACAAACATAGTTTGGATTAGCTTGGATTCAAACTTGGGCTTGGGCTAGGTGTGGCTTCATGTAATTCAGGTTATGATCCAATTCTATTATGGATTCATGGTCCAAATTTGGGCCCGTGTAGTTGTATGGTATGAATTCAAGTTGAGGCCTGAATTGGATGTGGGCTCGGGCTCAATTTAGGCCCGTGTGGTTTAAGCCTATATTTTTCTTTAGGCAAGTTACAGAATTGGGCCCAGAAATTTAGGCCCGTATAATTGCATTCAGGCATGGACTAATTTTGGGCTTTATGGATTCGGGTGTGGGCTATATTCAGGCCCATATAGTATGAATTCAGGTTGAGGCCTCAAATTAAGTTCTGGATGTGGGCCTAGGCTCAGTTTAGGCCCGTGTGGCTTAAGCCTATATTTTCCTTTAGGCGAGTTACAGAATTGGGCTCAGATTCAAGTTTGGGCTGATCCTGATTATGCTGAGCTTGAGTTATGTAACTTCAGGTGAGTATGGGCTTGTTCCAGATGAGATTTTGAGAAGGAAATTATTTAGAATTTGAGATCAAAATATTTAAATATATGGTTCATAATCAAATTCATCACAAATGCACTTTTTTATTTGTCAAATTCACACAATATCCAAGGTAATTAAATTTCGATCCGATCTAATTCGACCAAATCGACAGATTCGATCAAAGGGTTTGATTATTTTCGAACACGATCAAAAGAACATTAATCTTCATTGGAGGAGAGTTAAGAGAACACATTTTTTCCTCTTTATCTCCTTTGAAAATATAAGACAACATAATTCTTTTTCGTTTTCTTTTTTTTTTTACATTCATGGGACAACTAAGGTGGGAAAAAGAATCCCTTCCTTGCCTCCCTACATTAACGAAGCTCTCTCTCTTTTTTTTTTTTCACTGAAGAGATAACATTTCTATCTCTCTTTAGAGAAGAGCACCGCTCTTTCTCTCTTTCTTTTTCATCATCGAAGAAATAAAGTCTCTCTTTTCTCTTTAGAGAAGAGCACCGCTCTTTCTCTTTTTATGCAAATTGGACTCGCCGTTGAAGTATTTCGCCGAATAGTTGATGGGCGTGGCTTGAGCCACACTGTCTTTACGGTTGCGACGAGGTCGTCGGGCGTCAACTCCGGGTAGATATCGCCGTTCCGCTACGTTCACCGCAGATGCTCGAATAGCACCATATTGCACCCGCCAACCACCGCTGACAAGATCTCATCGGGACTATGTCGCCAACTTGATCAGAAAAATAAACTTTCGTTCAGGAATTTTATCGAACAGGTGGAGGGCGTTCTCTGGTTTCATTCAGGAATTTCGTCGAATGATTGGTCGGTAAATGAGAGCATCGCTCTCTTTATGATTTGCCACCGAGAAATTAGCGGGCGAATTTTGTTTGAGAGGAGAGCACCGCTCTTTCTCTCAGGATCGCCGTCGAGCGGTTGGTGGGCGGACTCCGGGCACATCGAGCACTTTGCGGGCGGAATCCGTTTGAGAGGAGAGCACCGCTCTCTCTCAGGATCGCCGTCGAGCAGCTGGCGGCTTTGTTGATAACGGAGCTCCGCTGGGGCTGTGACCTGACAGTGGAGCCACGGATTTGAGACTGCGACGGAGGAGGACCGTGACGGCGACTTTGACGGAGCTTCTGCGTGGCTTCGGGCGGACCTGCCGCGGGTGGCGCGGCTTCAGGCAGATCGGCCGCGGGTGGCGCGGGGGTGGCGCGGCTTCAGGCAGATCGGCCGCGGGTGGCGCGGCTTCAGGCAGATCGGCCGCAGGTGGCGCGGCTTCGAGTCGAGGACGGCGGCGGTGGCGGCTTCAGGCAGATCGGCCGCGGGTGGCGCGGCTTCGAGTCGAGGACGGCGGCGGTGGCGGCTTCAGGCAGATCGGCCGCGGGTGGCGCGGCTTCAAGTCGAGGACAGCAGCGGTGGCGGCTCGCGGTGATGTTGGAGTTGATGCCGTTGGGTTGGAATCCGCGGCCATGCTCGCGGAAAGGTCGAGGAGCGGCGGCGACGGCAGCTCGTGGTGACGTCGGAGTCGCTGCCGTCGCAGAGACCGCAGAGGAATTTGGGGCGAAGTCCGCGGCCATGCGCGCGGAGATTGTCGAGAAGTGACGCCTCAGGTCGGGGTCTCTCGGAGCAACGCAGGTGGTATGGGTTGGCGAAGAGCGACGCGGACAGCCTCGGGTTAGAACGTGGGTTGAAGCATGTCCGGGCGGTCTTGGTGCGCCTCGGGTTAAGGCGTCTCGGAGCGACGCGGGTAGCCTCGGAGCTCATGACCTTGGCGGCGTGGTGGTCGACGAGGAGCGACAGCTCGAGAGCGACTGGGATTGGCGAGGAGCGACGCCCCGGGCCGGGGCGTCTCGGAGTGACGCGGGCATGCCTCGGAGCAGACGACCTTAGCGGCGCAGTGCCTCGGAGCGGCCGGCCTTGGTGGCGGGGAAGTCGACGAGGAGCGACAGCTCGGGAGCGACGGGGATCGGTGAAGAGCGACGCGAGAGAGAGATAGAGAGAGAGAGAGAGAGATTTGAGATCTCTTTTTTTTCTGTTTTTGTCTCTTTTTTTTTTCTTTTTTTTTTTTCGAACGGGAGAAAGAGATAATATTTTTTTTACCCTTTTTTTTTTTGATCGACGGAATGGGGTGAATATTTTTTTTGATTAGATTTCGAAGATTCAAAAAGCTCTCCTTTCTTTTGATTTTTTTCGAGAGGTATTTATGGGGTGGTTGCAACGGATTTGAGGGAAACGTGCGTATGATTGTGGGATTGAGGTGGTTGTAACAGGATTTGAGGAAAACGTGCATATGGGTGCGGAGGTTATGGGATCGTGGATGGTTGAGGATTGTGGGATGATGGGATGGTGGGTATAGGTTGTTACGATAGTATCATGGGATTGTGAGAGAGATTTTGGATGGTTATGATGGGATTATGAGATAATGGATGGTTGCGATGGGATTGTGGGAATATTGCGAATTGGTCCTTTCCCTTTGCTCGTATTACACCTTAGTCAATATAATAAAATATCATATGATTAAAGCGGAGCATTTTGTAAATACGTGAAAGGGAAAGGGCTAATATGCTATTTTTAATACCCGTTCGTATCTACGAGAACGTCCCACTTTTCGTAATTTATGCTCCCGGTGCATGAGATATTTTTTTAAAATTTAAATTTCATCCATGCACCTGGTGCATGGATAATCTCATAAACCATCTCTATTTTTTATTTCTTTCTCTCCCCTTTTTTTTCTTTTTTCCTCTTTTATTCCTCTCTCTTTTTTTTTATACTTCAACAGTAACATCGGGAGTTAGTAGTGAAGAACACTTCTTTACTTTCGCATGATTTGGGTATTATCTACTTGAACCGGGATTCGATAGCGTGAGTTTTACTAACTTGCGTTTTTATAATGTTGTAGTGCAATACCGATCACTCGCTCTCAATCTGCCAGAGCGGATAATGCGGCACATTTGGAGGAGGTCGAGACCTCCGTTACCTTCGGATCCGGCGATGTCCGTGAGTTGAGGGACCAGCTTGCGGCCCTCACTGACATGGTGACACAGCAAACGGAGGCAGCGCGCCGACAGAAGGCGCGGATGAAGCGTCTGGAGGACCTCCTACTGCAGCAGGCGGAGGCTCGGGAAGCTCAGGTTCCTACACCACCCGCGCCTGTGGAGGTGGTTGCACCCAGGGGGTCGTCCCCCGTCCTTGACACATCGCGGACGACACCTGTGGTAGTGCCACGGGAGGAGGTGATTGCGGCACCACCAGCTCAGGTGCCTTTAGCGGGGGCGGCATTCCCCGTGACAGCTATTGGAGAGGAGCGGGACCGACTGATGGAGTGCCTCAACGAGTTCAGGAGGTGCAGTCCCCGAATCTTCGATGGAGAGAAGGTCGACCACTGGATCGTGGAAAAGTGGTTGATGCACATGGAGAAGCTCTTCCGCGACACCTTTGTGGAGGAGAGGGATCGAGTGTGGCTCGCCACTCATCACTTGGACGGCGAGGCCTATCGCTGGTGATTGGATATTTAGGAAAACCCTAGCACAGATTTGGCGGCTATTTCTTGGAAGAAGTTTAAGGAGCTTCTATTGGCACACTACTTTCCTGACAGCGTCAAGAGGAAGATGGAGCAGGACTTGCGCAACTTGCGCCAAGGAGACTGGACAGTGGCCGAGTATGAAAGGGAGTTTTCTCGGCTTCTTCACTGCGTGCCTTTCGTCGTGCGGGACGACAGGGACAAGGCCCGTATCTTTGATACGGATTGCGATCGTCGATCTTCCGGTTCATGCAATCCTCTAACCTCCAAACCTACCGGGAGGTGGTGAACCGCGCGCTCATTGTGGAGAGCGACGCGGCGGATCTGCATGAGCGGCGAGAAAGCATGGACAAGGGTAAGGGCAAAAGGCCCGCGGCTGAGGGTGCGACCCAGACACACTCTAGGAAGCCGCCGAAGCACCCTAGGAGCCAGCAACGTGGACGCGGCTCGACAGCTCAGCGATGAGGTACCGATCGCCGCTGGACTCCCCAGTGTGTGATCTGTGGTGGTCCTCACTTTCCATCGCAGTGTCTATAGCGGGCAGGCAGGTGCTACCAGTGTGGCCAGAAGGGCCATATCCGGACTGAGTGCCCGAGGGGTTCGTCACCGGCACCGTCGACTGCATCGGCACTGGCACTACCAGCCGCCGGCCAGGGGACTCCATCGGCACAGTACCAGCCTAGGCAGTCATCCGTCCAACGTCAGAGCGAGGGATCTTGACAGGCCCCGAGTGGGCGCATGTATGCCGCTCAGACCGAGGAGGCGGCAGCAGCTAAAGATGTGGTTGCAGGTATCATTTTACTTGATGGCATTAGAGTTCGTGCATTGTTTGATACCGGTGCATCGCATTCATTCATAAATCGGCTGTTTGCCGAGTTGCATGGCATCCCTTTGGTTTCTTTGTTTCATCCGGGACAGGTTGTAGTACTCAACCATACTCTGGATATTCGAGAGTTTTGCCCCAGTTGCCCTGTTCGGGTAGGGGATTGGATTATGCCCATGGATCTACTAGCTTTGCGCAAGCTGGGGGAGTTCGATGTGCTCTTAGGTATGGACTGGTTGACCAAGTACTATGCCACGATCGATTGCAAGAATCGCACGGTTGCTTTTAGAGAACCAGGGCAGACTGAAGTGATATTTAGAGGATGCCAAAGTTCGCTGTTTGTGATGACGATCAGCTCGTCTCAAGCTAGGCAACTGATCAGCAGAGGCTACATAGCCTATTTGGCTAGTGTTGTTGTGAGGGGCGATTATGACACCCCTAGGATTGAGGATATCCCGGTGGTGCGGGAGTTTCAGGACGTGTTTCCAACTGAGCTACCGGGTATGCCCCCTGATAGGGAGATTGAGTTTATGGTGGATCTCGTCCCTAGGACTACCCCAATCTCAAAGGCGCCCTATAGGATGGCACCGGCGGAGCTGAAAGAGCTGAGGGCACAGCTGCAGGATTTGTTGGACAAGGGCTTCATTCGACCGAGTATCTCGCCTTGGGGAGCGCCAGTTTTATTCGTCAAAAAGAAGGACGGATCGCCGCGTCTATACGTGGATTACCGTGAGCTTAATAAAGTCACGATCAAAAATAATTATCCGTTGCCGAGGATCGACGACTTATTTGATCAGCTTTAGGGATCGTGTGTGTATTCTAAGATTGACTTGTAGTTGGGATACCACCAATTAAAGATCAAACCCGAGGATGTATTGAAGACGGCTTTTAGAACACGGTATGGACATTATGAGTTCACAGTTATGCCGTTCGGGCTTAATAATACCCCGGCAGCTTTTATGGATCTAATGAACCGTATTTTTAAGCCTTATCTAGACAGGTTCATCGTGGTGTTCATCGACGATATTTTGGTTTATTCCCAAAGTGATGCAGATCACGAGGAACATTTGAGGCTTGTACTTCAAATGCTTCGGGAAAATGAACTCTTTGCCAAGCTGAAGAAGTGTAAATTTTGGCTTCGAGAGGTAGCATTCCTTGGACATATGATTTCGGGATCGGGTATAGCCGTGGATCCCAGGATGTCTTTTGCATTTCTACTTGATTTGTTTCATTATTCTGCTCGGATTTGTTTCCTCCTGACACAATGCACATTTGTGCCTATTTTCTTAAATTTGTGGGATTTTTATCTGATTTATTTTGATTGGTTTTGTATTCATTATGCATGAATATATGGCCCTAGGATCATCTAGTTACATTTTTTATTTTGACCATTTTTCTCTTCAAAATGTGGTGTTCTTATGTTCAATATATATCAACTATTGTTTTTAACAGGGGCTTCTTCAAAATGTACTCTTGGCTACTCGTACTTGTGTTTCTTATGGCCGGTGGTGGTCGGGGAGGTAAACGTCAGCATACTTCGGCTCAGCAACCGGTTGAGCAACCGGTTGAGGATGTTGGTAGTGAATATGCTCCTGAGGAGGAGTCTGAAGCTGAGTCGACAGATTGGGAAGCATTGACTCTAGAAGTTTTGTCGAAGAAGAAACGAAAGGTACCAGTAGCTCCTGAAAAAGGAAAGAGCAGAGGGAAAGGAAAGGAAAAGGAAAAAGAACAGGAGAAAGGACAAGGCATGAAAAAGGGAAAGGGAAAGGCGACAGAACAAATGGCATATACTCGTAGTCGAAAGAAAATAGGAGGTGTGGAGATTCGAGAACCCAGTGCTCAAGAAGCTCCGATGGATCCCCGCCGGCGCTCTATGTATTCATCGAAACTATGCATTGGTGAGCGTGCAGTTGGAGTTGCAAATTTAATCGAGCGTGTCCCGGTGTTTCAAACGCTATTTGAGAATGGGAATCTACATGAGATTTGTGATTTTCCTGAGCAGACTGGATATTGTCTGGTGCTCATTCGTGAGTTCTATGTGCGAGCAGGACATTTGACTGAGTATGACGGTGGTCCTTATATGTTTACAACTTCAGTACGGGGTGTGGAGTTGACAATTACACCAGACACTGTGGCATCTGTACTGAAGGTAGCCGCTCGGACTGATGGAGTGGAATATATACATGCCGGTTTTGATGCTATTTGTGATTAGCGATGGGTCATGGATGGTATTTGCGTGCCAGGGACTGATTCAAATGGATTTAAGGATCTGAAAGTTGAATATAGATTTCTGAATTTTGTAGTTTGCTACAACATTTTGCCCTTGGCAAACACGAAGATAGTGAGATGGGATCGTATGTTATACATGTACCTGCTGGGACATCCGGATATCATTCGGGCGCGGAATATCAATATTAATGTTCCATTTCTGATTTGGCGACGAATGGCTAAGGATATAAAAACTTCAAGTCAAAATGAGCGTTTGCCATTTCCTTTGATCATCATGAGGATTCTTCGATTATATGATGTGGATACACGGTGTTCATCATATGAGCATAGTTTGGGTGAGATAAGTGAGTCAACGTTTGTGAAGCCGTCGGTACAGCTTCGCACTCCCTCCAGGCATTCACCTCCGCGACGTTCTTCTCAGCATCCTTCTCCGCCTCCGGTTGCTCCAGTTCCTTCACATCCCGCTGAGATATCTGACGAGGATGTGTCAGTATCTTCTATTTATGTGAGCAGCAGCGGCTTTCGGGAGAGCTCGAACGCCTCAATGCAGAGCAAGCACGGATTTGAGCGGATCAAGCCAAAATAGTTACTGACGTGGCTCGATTATCCAAGAAAATGAGCAAGATTTTACGACTGTTGAAGGCTTTATTTGACAATATGGGGTGTGGTACTTTAGATTTACCTCCACCGAGTGACGAGTCGGCTTAAATGCTTTGGGTTCCTCTTTTTGTCGTTTCGACGTTTTCTTGACAAAAAAAGGGAGATGATGATGATGCTTGCTTTTTAGATTTTTGGTTAGATGATGTTTTTAGATTTTTGGTTTTCTAACAACTTGACTGTATGACTGACTGTATGACTGTTTATGTTTGATCTTTAATGAAAACTTTTGAATCTTGATTGTACTTTGAGAATATTTTTGCAGGAACTTTCAAGACTCCAAGACTCCATGTCTAAGTCATAGAGTTTGTATTAGGATTGTGAGAAAAATGTAATTTTATTTTATTGGATCGATTATGCTGGAGATTGTCGTTTGATGATTGCGATAATCTTCTTTCTTTTTACTGTTTCTGAGGTTTGTTTGAGTATTGTAATATGTTTTGTCACGAAATCGCCAAAGGGGGGGAGATTGTTAAGGATTTTCTAAGTTGGTGAATTTCGTAAAGTCGAATGGAGTCTTGAAGAGTTAAAAGCGAAGTTTTTGGAAAGAAGATTCAATTTGAAGATCAAAGACTCATTTGGGAAGCTCGACACCTCAGGTATGCAAGATAGATAATTTGTGGTGAATCTAAAAGTCCAAAATGTATTTAGTAGACCTAGATTGCCTTAATGTTTTAAAATATTTCAATTTGAGCTTTTCAAGGTTCAGGGACCGGTCCCTGATTAAAAGGACTGGTCCCCGTAGGTCCTCGGTGCGTATTCAAGCAATGCAACCGGTCCCCAAAATGAGAGACCGATTCCTGTAGCTTCGGTTTTCAACTACGCAACGAGGGACCGGTCCCCGAGATGAGAGACCAGTTACCGTAGCCTATGTTTTCAGCTACGCATCGAGGGACCGGTCTCCACCTGAGAGGACCGGTCCCCAAAGGACCGGTCTCATCGAGAGGACCGGTCCCTGAGGACGTCATAACTTTTTAAAATTGTGTTTTTGAAATCCTAGTCTATCTAGAAGTCTTCTAAATCTATAAATAAGCTATGAGGGTTACATTATGCGGTATGCTCAGAATTTAGACCATCATAAACCCTAGAAACTTGTTTTTCGAGCTTTATGATTCGATTCTTAAAATAAGTTTCAAATCATTGATCGTCAACTTGATTCTAAGTTTTTAATTTGAATGTTTCTTTGAGAATCAAGTTGATGATTGACTAAAAGGGAATTCCTCATAGCTTATGGTTTTCTAAGTTTTAATCACCACAAACTATCATCTCTACGAGCTCTGGATGGAGGATTTGCGCAAAGATTGCGTGTGAAGGCCGTGGATTCGGTGGGCGTTTCGTGGAGTCGAGGCGTGTTTGCTGCAAGGACTTGCGGCGTAATCGGTTGAAGGATTCCAAGCGATCGAGGACCGGCGAAGACAATCTACAATGAGGATTCGGTAAATTGAGTCGTGTATTTCATTAAATCACTTGTACTCAAGTTTTCTTAGTAGATTTCTTTGTGTGATCGCCCCCGTAGATTTTTCTCTCCGGATTGAAGTTTTCCCACGTTAAATCTCGGTGTGTTAATTTTAGTTTCCGCATTCTCTTTTAATTTGCATCGAGTTTATTTGTTTTTACCGTTTACACCTATTCACCGCCCTCTAGGTGTTATTTACCTTTTTTAGATTCTTGGGATTCATATCTTACAGATTCAACACAACCCGACATCCCACAATTTCAAACGTGAGTAAGTCCAGCTCAGCCTCCTGTCATTTTTAACATGACTTAGGAAGCAGAATGTTAGTGCCTTTAAGCTAACACTATCCTCATGCGATTTGCACTGCGTGCCTATAGGCTGTTCATAATTCCTTATTCATCATTCACAAAGCCCAAACCTGGCCCATTTATTCTTTTAGCTTACCCGTTTGGTTCGAGAATAAATTTTTGGATAAACGGGAATAAAACCAATTTTACGTTTGGATGAAAAGTGGGTTATATTCGAGAATAGGAAAAATAACGTTTGGGTAGTTAGATGGGAATAATAGGAATAAAAGTAATTATAGTAGTTAAATAATAATATTGTATATAATTACTTAACATCAAAATATTAAAAATATTAAGTAAATGATATTTAATAAATTAATTAATTACTTTAGCATGAATACTATTAAATAATCATAAATGCTAATTAATAAATTATTATAAATTAATTAGGAGATTAATTAATCATTAATCAATATATATTATTAAATTAATCAATATATATATATTAGTTATTACATAAACACACTAAATAGTTATTAATTTAGCAAATATTTTATTACTAAATTAGTTAATTATTAATTTAGTTAATTAATTAATAAAATATTATATAATATATTAATTAATAATATTTTATTATTAAATTAGTAGAGGTATAAAGAGAAGAAATAGTTATTCCACCAAAATGGTGGAACAACAATTTCNATATATATTATTAAATTAATCAATATATATATATTAGTTATTACATAAACACACTAAATAGTTATTAATTTAGCAAATATTTTATTACTAAATTAGTTAATTATTAATTTAGTTAATTAATTAATAAAATATTATATAATATATTAATTAATAATATTTTATTATTAAATTAGTAGAGGTATAAAGAGAAGAAATTGTTACTCCACCAAAAAGGTAGAGCAACAATTTCTCTCTCTTAACGGGTTATTCTAGAATAACCCATTAAGAGGGGGATTAAATAAACTCATCCCCCTCTAGTGTTTGGAAGAATTAGAGGGATAAAGTGGTCTATTCCCACTTTATCCCTCAACCAAACACTTTTGTATGGCTCGAGCCCAACCTCTCTTCTCCCAAGTCCAATCCAATTTCAAGAATGAGCCCAGTCTAATATTAAAACACCCTCAAAATAGGGAATATCTGTTAGTGATCAGATTTAATTCCACGAATCAAAATTTTACTTCCAAATTTTTGTGAATATATGCATTTTGGTTACTATTTTTCTCTGCATGTGGATTTTTGCGAAACATCGTGCATGAAAGAAAACATCATTCCTTGAATATTTTTGCTGCAACCTTCCTCTGCTCTCAGGCTGCACGTAATTTGTAGGGGTTATCTCGAACTGTATTGTGATGCTACTTCCACAATTGATGCTTACCGTTCACTCAATTGTTTAAAATTATTACACATATAAATTAGATGTAAAATACTTTAAAATCTGCAGCTAAAGCACATTAAACTAAGGGTGTGTTTGGTTCGCGCTATCTTTTAAAGATTCCTAGTAATCCAATGGGAATAAAAAAATATGACGGTGTTTGGCTAAACGCACTAAGTAATCTAGTTGGTAATATTAGATTCACTTGGGAATAAGATTCACCCCAAAGTACTAATCTCATTCCCTTGAGGGAGGGTGGGTATCCTCGTATTAATGGAATGGGGTAATCATAATATATCTAATCTCTTTCTTTCTTCCTACCCGCCGGCCAATTGATATTATTTTTCTTTACACTCTAATCTTATATCTCTCTCTAAACTTATTTTTCTCTCTAAAATTCAACTTTTTTTCTCTCTCTAAACTAAGCTTTCTTTCTCTCTCTCTCTTTCTAAAATTTCAACTCTCTCTCTCCCTCTAATTTCGACTATATTTTTCTTTCTTTTTTTTTTAATTATGCTCTCTCTCTAATTTATACTCTCTCTCCCTTTTTTCTAAAAAGATGTTGAAACTTTTAGTAACATTATCTAAAATTAATTAAATAAATAAATAAATTAATTGTATATTTTTTGTAATATTAAATAACATGGCTAATTAATATTACCGTGCGAACCAAACACAGGAATTCCACATTCTTAGTAATAGGATGAATAGGAATAAGATTCTCGGATATCTTTTATTCCTAGTAATCTTTCATAATGCGAACCAAACGCACCCTAATGTCAGTGTAAATGATGTGGAGAGATTTTGACTTGACCTTATCATTCCTGCAACATTTTTTTATTCTTCTAGGCGACTTATACAAGAAAGTCATGTAAAAAATTAAAGAATTTAAACTTCTGACCATAAAATATTTAAGATTAAAAAATTTAACAAAAATTGTTGCCCCATAAGGATAAAAAAAGGAAGAATTAAAAAAACAAAGAATGCATGTAAATTAGAAAAGCAGAAATTCTCCCAGTTCACAATTTTAAATCTCGAGATGTGATATAACTAATTAGCTAACAAATTTTTTGTTATATGCTCTAAAAGATTTATTATACATCTATTGGGTATCGTTTGGTTCGGGGATAAGGAAAAAGTGGCTATTCCAGGGATAGGTATAAATTGAGGTATAAGCGAGGATTAGATCAATTTTGCGTTTGGATGAAAATTGGGTTATTCCTGGAATAAAAAAAATAGCGTTTGGTTAGGTAAGATGGAATAAGAAAGATAATGGGTTTTGTAAATAAAAAATAATGATATTATCCACTTATTATATTTGAATTTGAATTTTTAAATTTTTAAATTTATATTTCTAAATTTAAAATTTTAACTTTGAAATTTAAAATCTCAAATTTTAAATTCAAAATTTTAAATTTTAAATTTCAAACTTTAAATTTAAGATCATATTTAAATTTAAAAAAATATAAAATATCAAATTTTAAATTTCAAAAATTTAAAATATCAAAATTTAAATTTAAAATTTAAAATTTATAATTTAAATTTTAAACTTTAATTTTGAGATTATAAATTATAAATTTTAAAAATTTAAATTTTTAATTTTTAAAATTTTAAAATAAGAATAGTGGTGGGAACAATTAATAAAAATAATTTATTATAATAAATTTATAAATTTTTTAAAAATTCTACTTAAATTTAAATTTAATAAAAAGAATTTATTATAATATTTAAATATAATTTATTATAAATTTTATTATAATATTTAAATATAAATAATATGTATTAATATAGTACAATTAATAATTTTATAATAAAAATAATGTATTATAATATATAACATATTATATTTATATAATTTAGTTTAATTCAATTTATAAGTTTAATTAAGTTTGAAATTAAGCATTGGAATAGCACTATTCCACCAAAATGGTGGAATAGCAAATCCCTTGCTATTCCGGGATAACCGAGAATAGCAAGGTTTGACCGGGATAAAATATCCCGGCCAAATTTCACCCCGTTTGGCGGAATAGCGGGGATAACTTTTGTTATCCCCGCTTATCCCGCGATCCAAACGAGTTTTACTTCTTTAGTTAGCTTTATTATGCATCTTTAGTTAATTTTGTTATTTTTTTCTATTATCTTATTTTCTAGGTAATTCTATAAGACATTCTTCAGGACTTTTTTTTACATTTAGACTACTGGCAAATTTTTATTTTAAAAATAGCCCTGTCAAAATTTAATTTGCAAAAATGACCTTGGGCCTGCCATACATGCGCCACGTCAGCGTCACGCGGGCCAGGCTGGGCCGGTGTGTTAAGTTGAACACGGTGAACCATTCACCGTGTTTGAACACGGTGAATGGTTCACCATGTTTAGTACGTATTTTTTGTTACATATTTTTTGTATATTGAAAAGTGGAATAAGGAGTAGGGATGTCAATAGTTATGGATATCCGAAATATTATCCGAATTCAAACCCGAATAAATTATATATATATACATAATTTATTTTTGTTTATTTATACAATATATAAAATATTTAATACTTTATCCTTACAATTCATCCAACCCAGGGTTTTAAAAATCTATACCGTTGGATGAAGATCTAAGAAATAAAAATTATTAAATATTTATATATTGTATAAATAAACAAAAATATAAACGTGTGTATATATATTCTTAAATAATATATATATATATATATATAATTTATTCGGATTTGGATTCGGATAATATTTCAGATATCCATACCTATTGACGTCCCTACTCCTTATTCCACTTTTCAATATACAAAAAATACGTACTAAACACGGTGAACCATTCACCGTGTTTAGACACGGTGAATGATTCACCGTGTTCAACTCCCGCGTGGCGCTGACGTGACGCCTGCGTGGCAAGGACAGGGCCATTTTTGCAATTTTAATTTTGATAGAGCTATTTTTTAAATAAAATTGCTCAGGGGGCTATTCGCAAAAAAATCCTATTCTTCACCTTCTTTACAACTAATCAAAATTTATTTTGAAGTAAAAATAAAATACACGATGATATAATAATATTTTAGAAGAAAAATAATAAGCATATATATATATGAGTCCAGCTGGGGTACAATCGATAGCACCAAGGATTTGGTGCTATCGAGTTTTCCACCGTTAGATTCAACCCTTTGATTATTTTTACCCGTTAGATTATACTATTCAACCAACCACTCACTTAACCCTAAAGGGCCCACATCATTCTAACCACCCATTTATCAATCCAAAGGCTAAAAAATCAATGGCACTAATAGTTTTGTATTATTGATAGTATTTCAGCCTAGTTCTATATATATATATATAGTCCAGCTATGGTGCTTGTAAGTTTTTTACCGTTAGATTTACTCATCGGATCATTTTTAATTATTAGATTATACTATTCAACCAACCACCCACTCAACCCTAAGGGGTCCACATCATCCTAACCGCATATCTCTTAATCTAATGGCTAAAAATTTACAAACACCAATAACTTACTTTTAAAAGCATAGGAGCTCAATTATATATATATATATATATATATATATATATAAAATTGACTATACTAATATCTACCCCCGTATCGCGCTAGTCTGAACATTAAAATGTAAGGTCTAATACATTCCCGTATTTTTTTTTGAATTTAAACTCGGAAAATACAAATTGAATATCCGTCCATGCCGGTGTAATATCCCTTATGGCTCGGGCTTGTATATTGCTGTTCTTGGTGCTTCTGGTCGCGGATCCGAGGTAACGTAATCGGTAACCGAGGCTAGAGAGGTAAGAAAATAGCGATAGAAATTGGGATTGAGATAGAGAGAAGAGAAATAGAAGTAGAGAGATAGACAGATGAGGATCGAGAGGTGAGGGTTAGGGAAAAGAGTTGGGATAGAGATAAGGGATAGAGAAGAAGAAGGGTTTGGAGAAGAACCTTTGGGGGAGAAATAGACTATTTCATTTTCATTGATGATTCTGTTTGCCATACAATCTCGTACTTATACTTCTCAGGATTAATACTGGAATGGAAATTACATAATCTCTTAGGACTAAACAGCAAAGTGACCAAAAATGAGATGCTGATTGGTTGGGCTGCCATTCGGGGTTGTTGGGCCACCTCTCTGGGCCTTCCGGTCCGGTAGTGCTAGTAAGTGGGTAAACGGGTGCCGGACTCCTCCTTCTCCGCATCATCCGCGACCCTGCGGGTTTTGGGCTCGCCTTTTTCCTCCGCTCCGAAGGCTTGAGGCTCCGACCCGCCTGCTGTCTTCTTCGCCCCAAAAACCAAGGTCTGTCGGACTTCTCCTCCAACCTCGGTCCTTCTTCTGCTCTCTCTCCGCTCCGAGGACACCCAAGCTCCTTCGCCCCGCCAAGGCTCCGCCCGGGCCACCCTTCGCCAGCCTGTTCAAGCTCGCCGGTCTGCTCCATCAAGCGCGCTTTTCCTCACTTGCTGCGGCCATTATTTCTGCTCTTACTATTGTAAAGTTAGACATTTTTACTTCCTTCCCCTGCTAGCTATTAGACTACTTAATACTTCAGGTCATTACAGCCGGAGCCGTTCCCGTTCCCCCTCAGCCGCTCCTCCACCTCTTCGGCCCTTCCGTCACACCTCACCTCTAAACCCTAACCCTAACCCTAGCCTTAAACCCGACCACGTCCTCTTCCTCCTCCTCTGTCACCCCTTTTCTCCTCCTGTCCTCGTTCGATCCCAGCCCTGTCCCTAACCCTAACCCTAAACCCTAACCCTAAACCCTAGACCCCCCTCCTTCTCCTCTGGTTGCTTGGGAGCGGAATGGAGGTGCCGAAGGATCAGATGAGCACCCTTCTCGACAACGGCCTCTTCGACTCCGCTCAAATGCTGGTATCCCTCTCCTTCTTCTTAACCTCGCAATCATCAAAAATGCGTTTCAATTATTTCTTTATAACTTAAAAGAAGAAGCCACCTCCTGTGATGATAATGCCTCGAGTGTAGTCTAGAGTCTCAGATTAAAAGAGAAAGTAAAGGAGAGAAAGGAAGAGAAATAGAAAAGAATTGGGCCATTTTATGAAAGGTCTTTTTTTTTTAAAAAAAAAATTTCCTCTTTTTTTTTTTTTTTTCCTTTTCCTTTTTCTTTCTCTTCTCTAATTTGATTCAAATTAGAGAAACTGATTTGCTTTCCTTACTTTCTATTTTTTCACTCCTTTTATTTTTTTTCCGAAAAAACAAATGACTTTCATAAGTTTAAGGCTTTGTTTGGGATTGCAGGGATATTATGTTACGTGCGGCGAGAAAGTACGATGGAAAAATATTTTATTTGTTTTCCTATGTTATATTTCGTTTTGTATATCGTAATGAGTCAGCTATAATATATTTTCTGCGGTCCTATTGGAAAACCCAAAAGTATATCCTTATATGTTTTTGCGCCAACTTTATTATGCCTATTGACGTTAGATGGACCTCAATACCAAACCCCTAAGTTGTTTCAAAGCGGTGTTTTAATATTTTAACCTCGAGCTACTTGATAGGCCCAAGACATAGCCGTAAATTAAATAAGACTAGGAGTCTGCAAGGACTTGAACTCAGGATCTTCTGCTTTGATACTATGAGGAGGCAATGAATTGCATCCTGTGGGATGCTAGACATTGTCTCTGCATCTCAACTTTGACATTTTAAGATTGTTTTGTGGCTAGTAGGGCAATGATTCAGTGGCTCGAATCGTATATGTTTTGCTTTAGTGGCTTGTGTAGTGATATGAACTCTTTATTTTCCTTATGATATTTTTAGATTTTGATAATTCTTGGAAGCATCATTGCTCGTATTTTTTTTTAGGGGCAATTGCTTATATACCCCCGAAAAGTTCCCGATTTTCCGATTTACCCCTCTTAGAAGGCTAATATTGAAAATACCCTCTTTACGTTCCAACCTATTTCTAATATACTCCTAGAGTTAAAATCTGTTAATTAACTCTCTTAACTCTGTAAAATTACTATTTTGCCCTTTCAAATATACCCTTCCACCATCACTGTCTTTCTTATTTGCTCTTAGAGTCAGGGGCACAAAAAGTATTTTCACTTTTGATCTTTTCCAATTACCCCTCTACCGTCACCAACATTTCTTATTTGCCCTTAAGTTAAGGGCAAAATTGGCATTTTAATTTTTTTTTAACTGTGGTAGATGTTTAACTCACGTTTAACCCAAGTTAACTTAATAGGAGATAACTGTGGGGGTATTTTGCAATAACGGTGGAACATATGAGGGGTATTTTAGAAAGAAAAAAAAGGGGTAAATCGGATATTTTCAAACGTATGAGGGGTATATAGGCAATTATCCCTTTTTTTTAACTCCCTATATATTAGATTGTTGCATCCAAAACCCATGAATTTTAGTTTTTAAAACTATATTAAACACTAACCGGAACATGTTACCAATTTAGATGCTCTAGCATCAAGAATTGGAGTCTAGATCCTCTTGACTGTAGCTCCACTTGTGTGTGTGTGTGTGTGTGTGTGTGTGTGTGTGTGCGCGTGTTTTTGGGGGTTGGCGGGTTTGGGTGGGTGGGTGTGGGTGTGTGTTTGTATTTTAAATATTTTAGGTTACACAAATGTGACTGTAGATTTCTGTGTGGCATACTGGCATGTGTGCATATGTATGCGTGTTCACACATGTGTGTGAAGTTTTGCATGTATGTTTAAATATTGATTGTTGCACACGTGCGATTATATGTAATTCCAGTTATGACCGAGCGAGCGAAGTTATTCTTAGTGTTGGCTTGACATTCGTTTTGAGCCTCTTTGCAATGCTCATGCTCAGCTCCTTTGAAATTTCATATGAGCTGATAGCTTGACCTACATTAAGGAAAAAGTGATCCAAGGTCAAGCTGCTCATGCTGGCTTGATTGAATTGCCGGTTCTGTGGCAAAGTATTTTATTTGAATGTTTTTTGCTACAGAGAATATTGAAGTACCTATGAAACCACTTACATAGTTGGTAAACCTTGTTCTGCATAGTGCTTTATATCATTTAGCGTGTTGTCTGTTATTCTTGTAGTTATTCTTGATTTTTTTTATTCCTCAACCTCCTATTTTCAAGACCCATAGCTTTAGTTGATTCGCTACTACTTTCACACTTGACCAACCACCTAACCTCATCACACTCTTTATTCTGGTTGAATGCACCAAACTGGCTTTATTAGTTTCTCTTGCAAAAACTTTAAGAGTGAAATAAAAATCAAGACGTTCTCCATGGAGGAAATACAATCATTTTCTTAGGCATTATATGACACAACTAGTAGCTCATTTTATACTCATGCTGACTGTGACAACCTATCAATTTACTTTTTTTCATTAATATTAAATATGCTTGTGAAAACTATTCTCAATGAGAAATGATGATTGAACTTTGACAGGGTTGCTTTCTTGTATCTTCAGCTGGTGCAAATATTGAAGCAAGTCCTTCTCTTAAAGCTGAGTATCTGGTAAGTTTCAATGGTCAGATGACAAATTTTTAGCATATGTGGGCTAAATTATTAAGTTTCCTGATCCCTTTTAGTTTCACTTTTTCTCAGCATTGACTGTTTGTAAATAAGATGACTATAAACTCTTGTCTAATTATTTGACAGTTCGCTACATCGAAAATATGCTACAATATTGTTGAATACCTTCTTTCCTTGTAGATATGATTTGAATTTTCGTTATTCTTTTTCCAATTCTCCTTGAACTTAAATGGCAATTGATAGGGCCCTCTATATTATTTTCTTATTGAATCAATCTCTAAATTTGAGCTACAGATGCTGTCAAATGACGATTGAGATTGACCTCTCTCTCTCTAAAACAGAGGGAATTTTCCGAACTATTGTTACTATCTATCTTCTCTTCTATAGTTGTGTAGATAGATTTTGTGCACAGATCAGGTGAAGCTTAACACACCTTTTCTGCTTTATGCCCAAATACCTTTTTTTTAATACTAAATGGCTTATATGTAGATTTTGTTTGGTCTACTTAGCCATAGGTGTCTAACGGAAGATAGTTTCATTTAGTTGTAGTTTCATTAGTTGACTTTATAATATGTATGTCCAGTGCCCTCTACAAAACTAATTTTTTTTTGATACGTTCTTACTTCATACTCATGATAATCTAATGGTTGATTGTAGGAAAAATGCAATAGGTATCTACTCGTATAGATTTCTTTTCCTTTCACTTTTGTACATCGTCAGTAATGGACAAGATTTCTTTTGTTGTCTAAATTGGAATAAACAACTTTGGTCTATAGAGGTTGCTCTTTTCTTTATCATATTCTGTAATGACAATTTATTGTGTAGGGTACAAAGTTGATAGTTTGTAGATAAAGAAAAAAAAAATGCAAGTAACAGAGAGATGATATTAATTGGTCAGTAAGCTAAGGTTTAAAGAAGCCAACTGAAGAAAAATTAGATTATCTTGTTGCTTTATAAAATACTATAGAACATTTTACATATACTCATGCGTGACAGGTACTGAACCTGTATTATTTGGGAAATTTCAACTTTATATTTGTTATGTGTTATGATGGCAAATTTGTCGTTAACAGGTTTTTTATGGATATATATGGTGATGATTATGTTTTCAATTAGAGTATAAGCATATCAAATTCTATCATAAAGATGCGACTAATTTCATTTTACATAATAGTCACATTATAGTTTCTTACTCATAATAGTCACATTTTTCTTCTTTCTGCCCCTTATCTATTTCAAAATTCTGTGGCAGGTGCTTCAAGGTGATGCTTTATTTGGAGAAAAGGAATTTCGTAGGGCACTGGTAAATACTAATATCTTGCAGTAACATTGATGAAGATTCTTCTTTTTCTTTGCTTTATGACTTATGATAAATATAGATCGATTGCCTATGTAACAGGCAACCAGCAGACTATCTCTGCCTTTTAGAATGCTGTACAAAAAGCAACCATATGCAGTTACTATAATTTTATAATCTTATATAGTTATTAATGGAGATAGCAAGCCGATAAAGTAGACCAATGTGACATTCCAATAGTCCCACATCGGATAATGTGGGAGAGCATGAGGGGTTTATATGTCACGGGCACGCTAGAACTAATAACTAGCTTTAAGCATTTTGGGGTGGTGGCTTAGGCTTAACGAGTTGTTAGTGTTAATGAGCCGGGTCATTACAATTGGTATGAAAGCTGGTTCACCGGCCGGAAGTGTGGGGTGGGCTTCACATCGCCTGGTGATCTTGGGCTATGTGTGTGATTGGGTTGACGAAAATGTCAAAGCCTAAATTGCGGGGTGTGTGTGACATCCCAATATTCCCACATCGGATTATGTGGGAAAGCATAAGGAGCTTATATGTGATGAGCACAGTAGAACTAATAACTGGGCTTAAATATTTTTGGCTGGTAATTTGGGCCCATCCAGTTATTAGTGCTAGTGGGTTGGGTCGTTACAACCAATCTAAACTTCATATTTGAATTCCACATTTCCACTCCATACTATTTCTTGTCTTATTACTTTGCTTATGTTTCATATTTCTTATAATCTGATCATGTTGTTCATGTCTCATATGTTTTGTGAGACACTAATAATCCTCCAGTGGATAGAGTAGGTGCTGTGTGTTAGGAATGTAAGGATTAGCCCTCTAGTATGAGCAACTTGGGCTTAAACATTTTGAGCTGCTAGTTTAGGCCCAACAAGTTGCTAATATTAGCGGCCTAATCAAACTGTTGCATATGATACCGAAGCTGCTCCGTTGCGTACTAGCATGTGGGCCCAACTGATTGTGCATTGAAAGTGTTACCTTAGGTCTGGCGAGAGGGCACCATAGACAATGGCAACAGTTTAGTGGGCTATTTTATTTGGGTGATTGGGCCTAGCGAGGACATCATAGCCTACTATAGGGAGTTTATCAGTCCTGGTAGTCCTACATTGGATAGAGAAAGAACTGAGTTACATTAGGATTTGTACCCTAGTATGAGTAACCTAAGCATTTTGGGCTAATGGTTCAAGGCTAGCAAGATGCTAGTGCCAGCAGCCTTGTCCTGCCGTTGCATGTTTGACTTCACTAAACATGCGGGACTAGAGCTCTCCAACTTGCCCTTTTATGCAAGCATTTGAATATTATTTTCTTCATATATCTGTTGCCTCACCTACATTAGCTAGCTCTAGTAGTCATCTTTATGGGTATTTTTCAAGTAGCTAAGCACGAAATCTGTATGCTTTTCTTCAAACACTCCCTGATGTTAGTTGATCTCATCTTCTATTTTGTATTGATGTTATATATTCTAATATGTGTAGAATATTATTTTGCTCATTGTGGAACTCTCTTTTCCTTGCTTTTGCTGACAGAATATGTACAAACAAGCATTGCAACATTGCAAAAGCATCCCGAGACAAGCAACAAGTAATTCTAGAAACTCATTATCCACATCAAGTCGATCTTCGTCCCCGAACTCGTTGAGTGTTTCGACCATTAACGACAATGAGGTATGTTACCTTTTATGAAAAAGTATTCCATCGAATGGTTCAAATTACTTTGCTTGAAATTTCTTCTAAATTATTTTTACCTTTTTATTTGCAAAGATGGAAGAGTGAGGATGTTTACTATTTCTGTTTGTTTTTATATGGCAGGTGAAATTCAAGATTACTCTTTGCCATTGCTCACTAAATGAGCACCGAGCTGCCCTTGTAGAGGTTTTGCTTGAATTCTTTTTTATCATATACTCTTAAATTGCACATTCTCAAATTGTAGTACGCAGCTGCGCACTGTTTTACTCGTACGAAGGTTCAAACCAGAAGTATCTATATTTAATAATTATTTATAGGTAAAATTTATGGGTCTATCAACTTAATTACTGTACTTTTCTAAACATTTTAATCCTTGAACTCTTATATATAGGAAGTGCATTCCTGGTTACTAGAAATGAAAAGAAATCTGACAACATACAACCTTTCCCTATAAAATGATCTTTCAATCCTGCTTTAGGTACGTTAACTAAGGAAATCATTTTTCAGAAGAGATGAAGAGATCAATTTATAGAAATCCGTGATTTTCTTCCGGCGAAGAATGGAGTTGAAATATTGAGGGTTCAGGGATCAAAGCATTTAAGTGAAATTCATGGACTGAGTAGAAAGATGAGGATATCACAATCCTTACATTATATGTTGGTGGGCTTTTTGCTTAGTAGTTAATAAGGCTCTAACAGCACGGTAGAGATTCATCTTGTTCACGCTGTAAGTATGTGATTCTTTGACTGCAACACTCATGATAAAATCACTCACTCTTTTTTCTTGTTAGACCATTTTCTTGCAACATAAATAAATGTTCTAGTCAGATTGTGAGTAACAATAAGAGTTCTACTGGCTGAGTTACTTTATTAACTTTTTAAACATGGAAACAAACATGCTGTACATATTTTTTGCAGATGGAAGGAATTCCGCTGAAAGCAAGAACTCTAC
Source organism: Ananas comosus (assembly GCF_001540865.1). Lineage (NCBI taxonomy): Eukaryota > Viridiplantae > Streptophyta > Magnoliopsida > Poales > Bromeliaceae > Ananas > Ananas comosus. The sequence continues at coordinate 6,323,013 of NC_033643.1, read as the reverse complement.
GAATGAATCTGACATTGGGGAAGCTTTATCGTGTATCTAGAAACAACCGTGCTTCCATCGCTTGTTATAAAGATTGTTTAAGGTGAGATAAATCAAATGCTTAGACATACTACCGAGTCTTCCTATCTATAGAGAATTATATGACTTCTCATTCCTTTTGTAACTGCAACTGGTGAAATCATCTGTTCTTATACACACACACACATATACATATATGTATACGTACATGTGCACACGCGCACGCGGTATGTGTGTGTATTTTGTGTTGGCATCAATTTGGGCTGGTTGAGTGATTTAGCTTTGAACGATTTTCAATATGATTGTACTTTCAGCTTCATTTGTCCTTTTTCAAATTGGAAAATGTTAACTAAGTAAATAGAACAAGAATGATACAGACATATACTTTGTCTTTAGTTCAAGTCTTAGTTCTTTAGTTGCATTTAAAACCACAAACTAAATGCTTTATAATGAATTATTCAGGAAAACTGTACTTTTTGTGAATTAGGTTGCTTAGTTAGCTATGCTCATTTTATTTATAGGCTAGCTGGTTAGAAAATGACATACAGAACATCAAAAGAAGGTATTGCTGATCATTTTGTGAATAAGTTAGCTAGCCAATTTGAAGATAAGCCTAGAGAGCATAATTAAGGCGACTAATCTCATATGTGTGTGATTTCAAAATCTGTTGGTTTAGTTTGTGATAAAGCAGAGAAAAGTGCTGAAATTCTGTAAGTTTGTGCTTGCCGAAGAAAATGTGCACCCCGGTGCATCATAAATTAGAACATTAATTGTGAAAGTAAACAAGCATGATCTCATCATAAAGTGCATGAAATTGGGATTACATTTACGTGCGTTATGCATAATCCTAGAAGTTGCAACATTGGATGTTGAAGTTAGTCCTTATAAGTAGTTTTTGGTAAATCCTTCGTAGTGTTATTCATTTGAACTCCTCATGAGTTAAGAAATTTTTCTTTAGTGCATTTAATGATGACTCTTTGTTTGTGAACAGTTTAAAGGAACTCTTTCCATATACCATACTACCCCTAGCCAAGAAACTCTTTGTTTGACTTTATTTATGAACTCCTCAGTAATGATGGTTTCCGTGGCTTTGATCTTCTTTCTTCTCTCTCTCTCTATTTTCCCTCCGTCACTCCATTTTTCCTCGGCTCCACAGCAACCGTTGCAACTTTGTTGATAGGAAAGAACAAAGCTAATAACAGGCTTAAGTACTATGGAGTGCTATTATTTATTTTTATTTTTTTACCTTCTTCTTATGCTTCTATCAGGCACTGCCCTTATATTTTGGAGGCTGTTACAGCTTTGGCTGAATTAGGCGTTTCTTCGAAGGAAATTTTATTGCTATTTTCCCAGGTGAGTGTAAATTTAATATGCTTCCTCACCAATCTTAAGAAGTTGCTTTCTATGTAACCTTGCATGTGTACCAAAACTAGTTTTACTCCTTTAGTTGGACATTTCTGCAATTACAATGAGTTTTATCTTAGTTTACTTGTTTCAATTGTTTGTTTTGCCTGAATTATTTTTTTAATATGATGCCTTGAGACTTTAGCTGAAGATGACTATAACATTGAACTCATTCCTGGTCGTGTTTCCTTGGCTTTATCTATTTCTGCTGAATCTACCTTGATTTAGTGCCTGTTTGGGACAGCTGGAGCTTCTACAAAAGGTGCTTCTTGAGCTGTTCGAAGCAGTAATGACTTTGTTAAAATCATTAAGCAATTTCCCACAGTAGCTGAAGGTTCAAAATGGAACTTTTGTTTCCAGGGCCAAGAAGCTCATTTTACCTTTCGCCAGACCGTATGCTCTAGATTTCTTGTGCTAAAATCCCTACTAATACTTCTAAGTAAAGAAGCTATTTTGAAAGCTAAACTGAATATTCACTCATGCAATTCTGCTTATTGGTGCAAAATAATCTTTCATAGTGGTTTCAAGTTTTATACGTCTACCATCATACGCTAATTTTAACACATTGTTGAGTAGGGATGCAAACTGTATGAATCTAGGTGCCAACCAAAACTCCGCGCCTAACTACTGCCTTGAATTCATGATGGGTAATGAAAAAGAATACCATTATCTGCCCCACCTTAAAACCTGCCTTCTATCGGTGCCTTGACTCTGCCCTACCATCTAGTTCTCCTTTTTCCAAGTTATAGCACTACCAACATTTTGTAAACTTTGAATAACTAATTTCCATGTAATAGTGAATGATATCATCTACAAATATAAAATGTATATATTGTTTACAATATCAACCGCAAAAGTGAAAAGTATCGACTACAATAAATTTGAAACTTTAGAATACATACACATCCATAAAAAAAAAGCAAATTATCTCAAGAATTATAACAACAACATTGAAAAAATGGACTAGACCATTCAATGAAAAAAAGGAAATTGGTCAAATTATGAAAAATTTACTAGAATTACAAAAACAACCGTAAACAGTGCTCTAAGAAGCATCAATTTACAATAGCCAAATCCATCGAAGCCATCACAAGAACATTACATAATCTTAATCCATCACATTTGCGGTAACAAGATTGCAAAGTCTAAGTAGCAGATAACTGGTTCATTAACAAATACGAGTTTGCAAGTCGATAGAATTCTTGGTAATAGGAAAAAGAAAACTCCATGCTTTTGCAAGTTTCAATGAGATGAAAGCACATCATCTTGCTGCACTTTCCCAATGCACAAACCAAAAAAAAAACATTAAGAAACTTGTCCTATTTGAAGTGGATGGTTACAAAAAAAAGGCAAATCAAGTAAAATTGTATAGCACAATATACCAAAATTTGAAGATGCTAAAAAACAATTGATTTACCTTGCAATTCAGCCCACAACCAATTTCTTGCACACACTAAAGACTCGAAAGAAAGGATTGTAGTGCTAATGGCACAGCCATGCCATTGTGCAAGCGGCACGATACGTCAACGATATGGGGCGTACGGTCTGGCAATATCGACACTCCCTCATGTTCTAGTGGCACATCACTGCCACATTCATGCATTGGCACTGAAATGAGTTAGATTTACTCACCTCACGTCTACTTTGACTTTGGTACTCTTGAAGCAAACTATGGGGTAACTCATGAATTCTTTGCACTTCATCACCTACATTTTTAGAAGTTCTTGTATTTAATGCACGCACAACTCTATAATTAGATGAATCCCTGACAATATATGTTGAATTTTGCTAACATTTGCTCTTGCTAGATACTTGGAAACGGAGAGTCGGTCTACTCATGCAAATTTGATTGGATACTATAAATGTGAGGAAAATAGTGATACGTAGTCCCTGAAAAAGTGATGTGACACTATAAAAGGCCTCCAATTTACACCAAATTTTTTTTGGCTTTATTCCAATCTTCCTTTGTCAATATGCAATTGTAGTTACAATCACATTGCTTTAATCAAGGGAAGACCTCTTATATATTAAAACTATCTCTAACATGACATAAGTAGAATTTCATCTAGTTTTACAATCAAGAGCCAACTTTTTACCACCTAGAAATCCTTCTTTCTTTGTTAGCTCCTTAAATAATTTTATGTTTTTCGGCATTGTTGTTCAAAAATCTACACTTTCTCGAATTTTATCGATGCCATCATCAATAGTCACTAATCCATCTTTGATGATGTGATTAAGAACACGAGCACAACACCTCATATGAAAGAATTTTCGTTGCAGCACTAAAAGACTAGAAAGCAAAGAGTCTATGAAGTCCCGACGTGGAAGCTAATCGGACACGCTACAGATCTGCTGCACGGGCAAAGTCTCCCAATTATATGCAAGGCATCATATTACAAGCAATTTGTATATCAAATTTTTTATTTGCATTATACAAAGAAAACCTTATCTAGTAGGTCTCGCTAGTTCAACCGCAACTTAATTGCATAAAGTAGCACAAATATTCTTATTTATATCAAGATGAATAACAATGAATTACAACAAATCAAGAGGCACTACACCTTTACTAACAATACAAAATTTGTAACTTGGAAATGTAAAGAACTAGGCACATTCTATGCGTCTAGTGTTGTAATACAACAAACATTCTCATTATTGTGCAATCTTCTTGGTCTGCCATTAATACCAGCCTTAAGCTTGCTATTTGGCCATGCGGGTCCATATAACCATTTAACTTCTGTGGAAAGCACTATACTTAGGGTTGCGGTTCTTGTCTAACTATATTGAGGGTTGCAAGCTTTGTGCGTAAGAACACACCACTCAGGCTGAAGTAGTCAGGGTTGTGAACCTTGATAAGGCTCCAATACCACAAGCTTTGATCGGATGCACATGTTCAAGATTTTTTCTGCGCAACAATCATTGTTTTCAACTATTTCTCAAATAGAACAATAAATGTGTAATAAGGAGCTAACAATAACTTTAGCATAACAAAATACATATTAACAACTAGCATGCTAATTTTAGGAAACAAGAACAACATGCGGTAGAAATAAATAGCACTTAAGATCACAACCTAACAATGTATGCATGTTTTTAGGAAAAATGAATAAGAAACATAGTGCCAAAATAAAAGTATCAGAATAAGAAACTAGAGTATGGATTAGGTGTCACGCCCGGGTATCAGCGGAAGCATACCCGATACATGCACAAACCCGCTATATACCTGCAGTATACAAGGCGTCTACTAAAACCATGCTAGAAAATAACAATTAACAGAAGAGTCTAACATAGTATCAGAGCATGTAACATACAACAAGTACTAACAGCTAGAGAATAAACTATACAAACTCAACTAAGGTCAAAACGAAGTAAAACATAAAACTGTAAAGTACAACTCTCCAACATCAAATAACTACATCACAAGGTCACCCAAAACAACTATAGCTACAAATGGTAGTCTCTCTATACACGGGTACACGTCACCCTCGTCGGCAACTCAAAGAAACAGCGAGGGGATCACTTAGCGGGACTCCAAGCGATGTCTAGCTAGACGCGACTCTCTTGCCACGATCCCTAGCCTCTCCCGCAGTGGATGGCTCTGAAATAAAACAACAACAAGAGGGCGTGAGAACTATTAAACAATAGTTCCTAGTGGGTAAGTTGCTAACCTCTGCGAATTACACCACTAGGTTCATGATGTATAAAAGAAAGCATGTATATCTATTACATGGTAGAAATAACAATGCTAATAACAACTAGTAAACACTAAAATCACTAGATTTTTATGACACCATTATAATATGCAAGTAAAAGCTATACTACATAAGTAAGCTTGCTATGTAGTCTCATGAATGCACACTATTGAGTAGTGCTTATTAACAACACAATTTATTATTTTGTTCAATTCATAAGGATCTACACAAGGTAGTCCAACTTGCGCTACGCCTAATGGCCCCGTGGTAGTATACACTCCCCACGGCAATCCACTTCGGCACCCAATCCCGCACGGGCGAGCAATCTGTCGTGTAGGCCAACTCCGGAGTGCCGGCTTGTGGGGAGTGACCCTTACAAGCATGTGCAAATGAACACAATGGCAAGCAAGCGTGATCCATAGTACAAGGTCCTCAATCGTCATGTCTCAAACATGGAATGCCCTCTACCGACCTATAGGTCGGTATCTAAATATAATAACCAATGCTAGTTATCAACTAAAGCATAACTAATAACATGGAGTACATGTTAGTTTTATCCATAGAATGGCAAATTTAACTTGTTTACCCAAGTATAATAATCACATTCTAATGCAGATTTCATATGTTCTATACATATGTGACAATGAATAGGATAAAGAACCACATGTCATTCTTGCTAATTTAAGCATAGTACATCTACTCGTAACTTGTCTGCGCAAGTATAGGTGTTATCATGCAAGAACTTTAACATTTATAGCTCACTCTACTTAATAGAGTATAATCAGCCATATGATATATATATACTGCTAGTACATTCAACAACTCATTTATGACACCGTTAGCGACACATATACATCATTTTAGTTTTATGCTAAAAGATAAGAACATAGAGGGAATTCACCCATTTCGGTGAGGTCAGACCCACCAATCAGTCGACGAGTCTTAACGATCACGTTAGCGAAGGTTTCGCTGATTTCCACGCGCCCTAGTAAGCATTTTAAAGTTAGCAAAGAACTCAATCCAATACCCCACATCATTACTCAAATAAACATCTCAATTAGGTCGAATTATACCTAATATGAAATCCAATCTCGAACTCCACTTGAAATCAGGTTAGAATACATCATTTCTAACCTCTCAAAGATTACAAACTTCAACTTAAAGTAATCAAACTCCCTGCAGTGAACCTGCTGCTAGTAAGCATAAAAACTGCATTAAAGCTACTACTAGAACATCCAATTTCGGCAAGATTCTCACCTAGGTTCAGACTGGAGTTAAACCTCCACTCCCACGTAGGTTGGTGCACCCCAAATTAGCTCTTAATCGCCATTATATTCAGTTCAAAGTGACAATCCAAGCTGCTGTAAACAAATTCCAGAAACAGCATCATTTCATCACCAAAAACCTAGTATAGCATCAACATAAGGCAATTAACTAGCTAATTACCTTCTCCAAGTTTCGATCCAACTTCCCCTGGATTAAAGATTGAAGAATCACAGCAAACAACTACCCTAAAACTGCTGAAACCTCCCCCCCAAACCTGCTGGCAGCAAAGGGACCAAAACTAGCTCAAATGTACTACTAGTATCAAACTAGAGAGAGAAATGATGTCAAACACCTTCACAAGATGCAACTCAGTTGTTTACTGAGTTTAGGCTGCAAGAACACTTCCTAATCTATCCCTCCAACAGCATACAACAGCCTCCAAACCTTCCAAAACAGCTAGTTATAAGAGAGGGAAAGAAAATGAGCCTAAATCACCATTTCCTACTTCTCTCAAGCTCCAAACCCTGGAGAGAGAAAAGAAAGGCTTCAAACCTGGTGTGCTAAGCCCCCACACCCCTTAACCAGCTGCAGGAGTCGTGCTGGGGTGATAGAGATAACGATTGAATGCCAAAAGATCAAAAGAGCCTTGCTGCCATGCAGCAGTTTGTATTGGGTACCGGTACCCAATCTGGTACCGGTACTCAATGCAGAATTCGAATTTCAGCATTTTGCAATGCACTTTCGATCTTCCGGCTGTTCGATCACTCTTTTAACTTATCAAAAACCTCACTACAACTCTTTAAAAGATGTGGGTTAGCTCCACTTACCAATCCTACTCTCGAACTTCGCAATTTGCCAAGTTCAGAGTACTACATTAGGCTCAAAAGATAATAATTAGACATGATGAGAGATCAAATTAGCTTTTTGACTTTAACATTCAAATATAAGTTGTGTTGTTGCTTAGCTTAGCTGCCAGTTATCTATGAATAGGAAGTTTTACGAGAATCTGTACAACCGAGTTTCTTCGGATTACATTACTCTCCACGGTAAATATAAGTGCTTAAAAAGCGACTACGGCCTCTTGAAAGGCTACTATAATAGTCTGCTTACTGAGAAAGAGCGCTTCGTTTCTTAGCGGAAGGAGATGGCTGGCAATTTAGAAAAATGTTTTTCGTTGCTCAAACAACCCGAAACTGGTGCTGATTGTCCGAGTAATAGTGAGGGCCTTTCTGACGAAGACCCTGCGGCACCATCAGGGTATTATGGGAAATGATGAAAAGCTTTGAACTAGACTCCCTTTTTTGGTCTTTGCTTTTGTTCTTTACCCCCTTTCTGTGTTCTTTTGGTCATTTTTTTTAAAAGGCCCCTACTTGTATGGATTTAGGTATGTCTATGCTGTTTCTTTCGATTTTTTTGGGGGTCTTTCTCCTTTACCAGTTTTTGCATTGTATCTTGGGGAGAGCTTTTTGTTGCAAATCGGGAGAGTTTATGTGTAGGTTTGCACTTGCCCTGGCTGGTGGGGTGCCAGCGGGTGTTTTTGGTTGTGCTTAATATTAAATACATTTATAACTTATGGTTTTTTATCCTAGTTTTTTGGGTTGTTGGTATTTATAAACTTATGAATTGGGAACCAAAAATGCCTCTATGCATCCCACGGCAAAGTGGGTCCCACCCGTCAGCCTCCTTTCTTGCCCACCTACATAGGAAAAAAGGCGGGGCTCATGCCTTTTTGCATGTGGTCCATGGGGTGGGCTTCACCTCATGGACCGCTTGAGATGGAGAGAGAGCAGTGGACCTCTCTCTCTCCCTCTTTGATATATATATATATATAGAGAGAGAGAGAGAGAGAGTCCGGCTACTATGCTATTAATAGCACGAAGCACTTGGTGCTACCAAGTTTTCCGTCGTTAGATCATACCAGTGTTTGAAAAGTCGCGCCTGAGGCGCGCGCCTCAGCGCCTAGGCGCGAGGCGCGGGCCTCCGCGCCTCAGCAATAGCGAGGCGAGGCGCTATTGCTGAGGCGCGCGCCTAGGCCCTGAGGCGGGCGCCTCGGCATATTTAATATTTTTTGGATTTTGGATTAAAGTTTTCGGGTTATTGGGTTTCGGATATAAATTTTATGTTTTAGCCCGATAAGATTAGTAAAAGAATCTAAAAGAAACCTAAAAAAACCCTAATGAAATCCATCTACCGCCCTCTCCTCCTACCACTCTCTCCTTTTACCGCCCTCTTCTCCTTCTTGAGGCCAAATGAAAATATTGGCACCACAATCACTTTTAAGTTGAAAGTCGAAATATATTTTTTTTTAACTTGAGAACTTATATGCATGTGTTTTCTTTACTTTTTTATAGTTATTTTAGTTTTGTATAGTTATTTGGAGTTTTTTTAATGTAGAATATCAAATTAAATTATTGTGCGCCTCGCCTTCTTGAGGCGCGGGCCTCGCAGTGCGCCTCGCGCCTAGGCTCCAGGAGAGTCTTGCGCCTTTTTGCGCCTCGCGCCTTTTCAAACACTGGATCATACTATTCAACCAACCACCCACTCAACTCTAGAGGGCCACATCATCCTAACCGCATTTCTCTTAATCCAATGGCCAAAAATTTGGTAGCACCAATGACTTGGTGCTATTAATAGTATATTAGCCTAGTTCTATATATATATATATATATATATATATATATTTTATTATATATTATATTACATATGTATTATATAATATATTTTAAATATATTTTGTTTATAAATATAAATTATAATAACTAAATATATTATGATAATTATTATATATTAATAATATATATAATAATTCTCTTATTTTGGGGGTTGTGGGGCTCACATACACTTTTTTAAGAATTAATTACACATTGGTTCTCAACCTTTCCACTATTTTTATTTTGATCCCTAATCTTTTTTTTTTTTTTTTACAATTAAATTTTCAAATCTCTTGATCGAATAACTATTAACATTATTCGAAATCATGCAAATGTCTTCTTTATCCTAGTTTTACATTTTCACTTCAAACGCCTTTCATAGTGGTCATGCAAATGTCTTCTTTTTTTTTTTTTTCCTTATTGTCTATGGCTGTTTATTAATCTTCAGACTCCAGTAAAGAGTGGGAGGCTCCTCAGTGATAACTTGGATACGCAGCGTTGGTTGAATGTAAGTGCATTCTCTTGTAAGTTCTTAGGCTCAAATAGCAGAACTTGCCTTCCTTAGATATAGAAACCTACGTTTGACACCCTCGGTATTTTGATTCTCAGCATTTAACCTTTTTTTGCCCAATTTTCATTAAAAATTTGTTAGTTATTCCTAAATATAAGCTTTTGCATGATAAAAGCAGTATAACGGGTATTTCATATCATCTTTCAAGACATTCTACCGCAACCATCCACCGCCCTCCGGATGCCTTCCAACCTATGTCATAGTTTCAGTCTGACCGTATAACACACTTTAAAGAAAATAGCTTTATTAAGAAAAGGCTGCAACCCACTTTGTCTGGATTGAAAATGGGATGGACGCTATTGTGGGTAGGTGGTGCACGGCTGATGTGGTGCAACGAGTGCAGGTAATGATTGACAGCTTTCTCACAACCTGGATACATACCAGCTTTAGTGCTAGTTTCTTTTGCATGGTAATGTGAAGAAAGGACCACTAGTAGCAGCAATTTCAATTGACATAGTCACTGTGTTCTTGATGGTACTTTCAATTCTGAATGGAGCAGAAGTATTTGATAGATTATGGCCTCCCAATTCGGACTTGCTCCAGTCTGGGCTTGTTATGGACTCCGGTTTGTTGGATAGAATTTAGAATCTTCAACTTTGATACACTATCCTTACTACCAGTTTTGCTTGTAGAGATGATTTTACTTTACATACTCTCAGCCACCTCAATGTATATTTTGTTGCAGAGATATGTTGAGGCTCAGTGTTGCATTGCTTCGAATGATTATAAAGGTACACAATTGAGTTTTACCATGCAAAAGGTTTGACATTTTGTGGGAACAATTTACCAAATGGTGCAAGGCTTTGTTAGCATTTTAGTATATTCTGGAAACACTCTGCAAATTGGAAATTCAGACTGTTGTTACATAGTCGTTAGTTTCTATAGCAAGTATACAAACCTATTTCGTGACAGATGAATATATCTTTTGAAAATAATACTAATCATACTTTTAAGGTTGTTCGAAAAATATTACTTTGAAGGAAATGGAAGAATCGATGTGGAACTAACTTTTAGAGGCTATTTTATTTAATCTTTTAAAGGTTTAAGATAAGAAACATTAGAAATTTCTATGGGGGATTTGCAATGGTGATTTTTTTTTTTGGTGGGTCAAATTGCTTATTGAATTGTGATGAATTTTGGTATAATTAACATTTGCCATATTAATTTCCTTTGGAAACATTGTCTAGCACTGTAAGTAGGGTATGTCTATAGAATGCTAATATTTATTTCGAGAAAGTTGTTTAAAGCAATTGTTTTACAAGCTTTTCACTTTATATAATGAATCTTATAGTTTTGACAGCACTTTGGTCTATATTTTGTAGGTGGCCTTGACATATTTTCAGAACTATTGCAACGCTTTCCTAATAATGTGCACATCTTACTAGAAACTGCGAAGGTTGGAGTTGACTCTCTAGGCATATCATTTATGCATTTTGCTTTGAGTTTTTAATTTGGCATGCCTTGAAATAAGTAAGCTTGTTTACCCAACTTGCTATAATAGTTTGCTGGCATAGGCCGTGGCCAAATGAATTAGATTAAGATAAAGGACATTTTAGTGATTTCATGTGGGAAAAATGGCAAAGCTATGCAAGTTTTAGTGCTATACGACAGAAGTGCCAGTACCTGTTACGTACTAAACATCATTTATTTATGATGTGGGAGTTATAGTGTTATGTAAACACTCTCAAAGTGCGCTATTGAACAATTACATAAACCAGTTGAGACCCAAACACATGGATGCAGAGTTCTGATTCCTATCATATTCAAGCATTTTTTTCCCACTTTTATAGATTGCTTCATGTCACTATAAAGGTGCTTTGGTCAAATTAATCCCTCTTTCATTTATCTCTTGCGTCTCAAGATTATTCATGTGTGTGTCTTTTGCTTTTTCTGAGCTTATTGGCTAAATTCTAAGTTTCTGTACAACCTAAGATAAAGTAGCTATTCAACTGGGGCTAATATCTGTAGCCTATCTGTTCCTTGTATATGAGATGCCAAAGTGATTTGAATATACCAGTATGTTATTCTTTCTCCAGGATTATTTATGTTGGTTAATTTCATCATCAGTCTACAGATATATGAAATTTCTTTCTTTTGTTGATAGACTCGTCACATTACCTTTGCTGACCATGGTTCTGTTATATATATATATATATATAGGTTGAAGCCATTATCGGAAGAAATGATGAGGCAATCATGAATTTTGAGAAGGTACACAGGAATATAATATAACATAATTATAATATAATATGATATAATAAAATGTAATATGATATAATATAATATAATAAATGTAAAGGTAGAGACAAAGTTGTCCACATGCTAGCTTAATGCTTATTCGTTGCAGGTTCGATTTGTTGATCCATATGTCCTAACCTACATGGATGAGTATGCAATGCTTCTAAAATCAAAATCCGACCCCTCAAAGCTAAACAAATTGGTGCATGATATGCTGCATATTGATTCTGGAAGACCAGAAATATTTGTCGCCCTCTCTGCATTATGGGAAAGAAAAGATGAACGGAGAGCTTTGTCATTTGCTGAGAAGGTTCGTATAACTTGTAAATACCGTCTAATAGTTTTATAGCTTTTTCAATTCATCTCATGCACTACTTTTCTTTTTAGCAGAGCCTCCGAACTGATGATAGACACATAGCAGGCTATATTATGAAGGTAAGTGGCTTGATCCTATATTCCTATCATTTGACTTCAGATGGCTAATTGATTACCTACTTGATGAAAGGAAACCAACTATCATAGTAGGGGCTTTTATGTATGTATTCCTGCACAACCATCTATTTACACGCATAACAATGTAAAATCAGAATTTTCATATATGGCCTTAGAAGTGCAGTTTCTTATTAATATACCTTTATCTTGATTTAGTTCTCCCTCTGCCAGTTTTTCAAAGAGGGCATTTTGTAAGTACAAGGCTATATAAGTAAGAAATTATGTTTTTGCAGGAGATGTGAAAATTCATATTTTGCAGGGATATTTATGAAAAAAAAACTGCAGTATTTCTTTGTATTTTATTTTCAACGTCTTCCTATATTTAATTATTTGTTAGTGATTTGCTTGACCAGGGTAATCTCTGTATGTCATTAAACCGGCCAGACACTGCTGTGACAGCTTTCAGGGGCGCTCAGGAGCTACGGGCCGATCTTCGTTCATACCAAGGTCTAACTGCAGTATTACCATCTTGGGTTGATGTATCCATAGACTTACTTGGAAATAAATAGCTTATCCCAATATATTTTTCAGGCTTAGTACGTGCATATCTGGCACTTTCTAAATCCAAAGAAGCATTGTTTACTGCTCGAGAAGCAATGAAGGTTATGCACCAGTCAGCAAAAGCTCTCAAATTAGTTGGTGACGTGCACGCTAGTAATTCTAGTGGGAGAGAGAAGGTGAAGTTTCTATTCATCAGCTCTACAGTATATTACTGTTTCATGCGATAGTGTGCCGTCTAAACAATTTATTTCTCTTAGTTTTTTGATCCATGATCGATTAGAGTCCTCTCTAAGTATCTTAGGGACTGTTTGGTTGCACATAGTTACAACTGCACTGGAACTATAACTGCGTGCAGATCCAAATCCAGTGTTTGGGTTGGTGCATTTGAATTCAACTTGTGTAGTTGGAACTATCAAGGAGGCTTAACTGCAATAGTTGGAAATACGCCCAAATTGGCTGCAATTCCAACTGTGGCAATTGGAGAGAGTAGTTTTAAACAAACACCAAGCTTACCTCCTTAATAACCTTCTAAAGATAAACTATATATATTTTTTCCACAGTGGGTAATCTCCCCACTCTAAATATAAAGTGATAAAATTTTGTAAATGCAATTCTCAACCACATGCAACCAAAAAAATTATGTATAGTTGCAACACCTTTCTACTATATCCAACCGAATGAAATACATGTAATTGTAATTGTTGCATTTCAACTGCATGCATCTTCAACTACACTGTATTTACAATTACGTCCAACCAAACAACCCCTTAGAAGAAAAATGTCTACTCAACTAGAAGGGTATAAAATGTAATGCTGCAACTGATCTTTTTTTGCTATATCTTTAGTAAAATATGGGATTAGGTGATTTAATATGCGCTGTCCACCACAAATTAGTGGCTATAAAGTGCTCAATTAACTGTTACATTATCAATTATGTATGGACGCCACACCCTATCAGCACAAGGACTCGCAAATTTGCCATCTGAAGAAGATCCTCGGGAAACATATGTTTGTCTTCTGCATTGTATTGGGCTATATCTGCTCTACTTGTTACTTAAATCCTGCTCTAGTCTTGTTCTCTTTGATTGTACACTTTTCTTCCCTCTATCATCTTAAGTTGAGATGATTTATTCTCTCTAAAATGGAGCTAACCATGTGCACAGCTCCAGTATCTAATGGAAGAAACTGTAGGAGTTTGAATATTCAAAACGAACACAATTATTTTGAGAACCTATTTAAGTTTACTGATTATTTCCACTGAACAAATTTCTGTTGAGGTGTTAAGTAAGCTGGGGAGGCATATCATCCTAACTATGAAATGATGAATAATTATGTGAATGAGGGTTGATAAAGTTGGTTAATGCCTTGCCATCTATATGGATGTTTAGGCCTCAGCTGAACATGCCGCTGGATGACTTCTCTGTTCTTCTTTTTTTTTTTTTTTTTTTTTGTTGTTGTTTAGCTTGCATGCTTATCTTTTCAAAAGTTACTGACTACTTTTGTGCTGCATCTGCAAACTTTTGCGTCAGCTGGCTGTCAGCCAGTCCATCTACTATATGATTTGAGTTTAAAAAAAACGAAAAAACACAAGCATAACCAAAAGACATCTTAATTTACTTTTATTTCTTAATTATGTTGCAATTATGATTTTGTTTTTGCAAATTGTTTTTCGCCAGTGAATTTCTCAATGAACAATCTTTTATTTGCTCACATCATTTTTGTACTACGTTAGGCGAGGAAGTTTTATGAATCAGCCCTTCGTCTCGAACCTGGGTTTCTCGGAGCTGCATTAGCCTTGGCCGATTTACACGTCGTTGAAGGAAGAAACAAGGAGGCTGTGTCACTGCTCGAAAGATATCTAAGAGACTGGGCAGATGATTCTCTACACGTTAAGTTGGCTCAAGTGTTTGCTGCAACGAATATGCTCTCAGATGCTCTTTCTCATTACCAAGCTGCATTAAGGTACATCTCATTCTACCTTTATTTAAACATTATCCACTAATAATAGCAAGTTCTTCTAAATTTCATCAACTGTTATAGTTCTAACAACTCAAATTTTAAAATGCCAGATTTTAATTCTTATAAGAATGGATATTAGGGATTCTTTTATCAGTTTACATCAAGAAGCTAATGATAGTTTTACCTGGACTTTTGGTGTCTTGCATGTAATTTTGTTCGATCATATTTTCATGTTGAGTAAATCTAATAAACTTTGGACAATCATTTGAATCTAGATCTTAGCTATCATATATCATATCAGGGCAGGATTATTATCTTGCAATGGGTTAAAAGGCTGTCTTATGGTGTACTTAAGTGGTATATAAAATGGAATGGAGTTAGAAATAGAAAAATTGTGCTGAAATCTAAGTATATGTAGTTCTTTAATAGAATGTGTTGTCTGCAGCGCGCGCTATCTCATGCAGATAGCAGCTGGCACCTGGCATGGTGCCATGCCGACAAAGACTGGCCAATGCTAGGCATGTGCCGCCCAGTATCACTGGGTGCCACCAGTATTCCGCCCGGTGTTTGCCCGGTGCCAATTCTTGCTGAACCGTGCCAATTCAACATGGATTTTGGTGCCAAATTTTTGGTCTTTTGGGGTTCAAAAGACTTTTGGTGCTCAAAAGATGACCTAATGACACCATCAGGCAGCAAACTTATCTTTATCTCTTTTTTGACTCGGGACTCTTGGAGCTTTGAGATCTTGCAGAAGATATCAAGGAATTTAGAGATCCCCCTTCTTTCTTATTCCCTCAAGAAATCTTTTCATTCATTTCTTCTCATGCCCATCTGGTCGCAAACTACAGCGTTGAACAGACATGAAAGAATTAGAGCACTTTTGCACTTATTCAACGAAAATGCGGAACAGACTCTTATAATTGCTTTGAGAAGCTTGTTTATGACCATTGCAATTCAACTTTAGTTGAAATATATGCTTGCAAGACACAGAGAGACGAGAGGGAGTTCGACCCTGTTGACATTGGTTTTGTGCAAGAGGATGACGATTCAATTATGGGGTGGTTGCAGATGAAAATCAGCAGGACTCGCTACTTCATGAATCCAAGATCCTCCTCAGCCTTACAACTCCATTGCTGATGAAGCAGGGTCACCGATATAAAGCTTGGGTCGGTATAACCATGTAAATTCATTAGGAGATTAATCCTTATTTAGCCCTTAATTATCTAGATATTTCTAATCTAATTCAGACTTAAATAAAATCTTAGATTTTTTGATGGATAGAATTTTGCGTATTTTAATCAAACTAGGACTCCTAATCTAGTTGATCCCAGATTGAAGAGTTAATCCCACCTATAATTAAACCCTAAGGGTGCCAAATCTCTCAAATCCCTCTCTTTTATTCCTCATCTCTTTTTGTACCTTGAAGCTTAGTCATGGTGGAAGTGAGATCAGACAAGGACAAGTAGCCTTTGTTGCTGCAGTTGCCCTGTTGAATTATCTATAATCCTATATTTGGTAGTATACTTAATAACATTTTACGTTTTTGTATTTTCATGAGTCGTAACATGACTATATTCATATTGGATTGGATGAGACATACAACTTAATCAAGTCTAGTTGCATTATACACCTTACAACAACCGAAAGAGCTAGAATTACTTGAAAAAAAAAAAATCCAAAAAACCCATGCCAAACATGTGCCTGTGTGCTAGTGGCATGGCACTGGCATGGGGGTAATGCCAATATAGACATGCTTCATGCCGATGTGTCGTGCCTATATATATAGGCTAAGGCTACTATACTTTTATGAGTATAGACTCTTTTATACTCATAAGTTTTTATCTGTTGGATGAAGGGATGTACAGTTAGGATGATAGTGGTCTCCAGTTTGGATGATAATGGTCCCCGAGGGTTGAGTGGGTGGTTGGTTGAATAGTATAATCTAATGGGTGAAAATGGTCAAAAGAGTAGATCTAACAGCTGAAAGTTTATTAGTACAAAAGGGCCTATACTCATAAGAGTATAGTAGCCGGACTCTCTCTCTCCCTCTCTCTCTCTCTCTCTCTCTCTCTCTCTCTCTATATATATATATATATATATATATATCAGGAAAGCAGCGGCTGTAATTTATTTTCTGTGTTGCATCTCAGGATAAACCCACAGAATGAAGCAGCGAAGAAAGGTTTAGAGCGCTTGGAGAAACAAATGAAGGTTTATTTTTCCCCCAAAACTTGTTCGCTGGATAGAATATTTTAACCTTTCTACTTCAATCTTTCTGCCACTGTGATCCGCTGGACCCACCCTTGAACGCCAATCCTCTGACAAGAAATTGACTAAAAACTTTCTCTACTGCTTCCACAGGGAATGGATCCCGATGCTCCGGAAGAGGAAGAAGAAATTGAAGCCGAGGATGCTGAAGGTGATCAAGAGGACACTGAGCTGCTGTAATCTGCAAAATCTTTGAACCCTGTTATCCGCTCTATCATTCTTGAACCTGCCTCAGATAAAAATTGAAACCAGTTTTACAGAGAGGAGAACCAGGGGCGGCGACTAAAAACGAATATACTATAAAAACCACTCTCTCTCTCTCTCTCTCTCTCTCTCTGTGTGTTGCTCTTTAAAGAAGTTAGCACAGGCTTTATTTTGGCATGATGGTCAATTGCGGGGACATGATTTTTAATGTGTAGCAGAGTGTATTTTAGGCGATGTTAATCGACAGGAGCATCAATTTTATTGTGTATTCTGAAGCGGTTAGGATTTTCATCATTCATGCGAAGATTACGAATCTCCGGGAGAGAGGCTTATGATATTTCTTCAGTCCAGAATGCGGGCACGTGTTTACGCGTGGAATGCTTTTCACCCTCCTTCCTCCACTAAAATAGTGTGGCCAATGCAAGGTTCTTTAAAGATTTCTAAGCAGTTAATAGTGCTTTCGTGGTACCGGTGGGAGCCGAAAGAGGTTGTGTATGAAGTTATTTGGATTGTTGCTACATGTACCTCCGATGATAAGTCGACATGATTTGTAAATTGGAACTATGTTTCTAGTCTGTCTGTGATGGAAGATTAAATGATACGGTCGATGCTACTGCTGGCAGTACCAAATCCTGCCATGAGCCTAAGAAATATCTCTACTGCAGTTCATTGGTTTGTGTTATTTCCAATCAGTGTTTGTTATTTGTTTCTGCGTTTTCTTCTCTCTCTCCTCGTCTGTTTCCTTGACATCCAAGCACTCATAGGCTTATATTGCGAGCGAATTTGGGAGGGAAGGATGGATTTTTTTTAAGGATATTTTTGTTTTGTTATTTGATACTTTGCAAGTAAATTTGCTTTTTGTCGGAAACTTTTGGCAAGTCTACAAAAATTATAAATTACAAATGTAGGCGTATGAAACTTTCTTATATTTATAATATAAAATTTAAACCTATTTGTACCTAAATAATTTACTACTTTTAGAATGTCGTGAACAATTCACTGTATTCTAAAAGTAATAATTTACTACTGTAACATAAATAATTTATTACTGTATTCACTGCATTTATGTAAACAGTAATTCACTAGGACCGAATTTTGAAAGATATATAATAATATTGTAAGAAAGTTTCATACGGGGTAAACGATTCGCTCTCAAATATTTTTTTATATTTTGAATCAAACAGGGAAGGATTTACCGTTATTTAGAAAGTGGTGATTTGTCACTACTCTCTCTATTTTTTGCCAATACATACTGCATAACTTAGGCTTTATTTTATAAATAAATTTTTTTGAAAGATTTTTTATAATTATAATATTTTGTAAACCTACTTATAAAGAAAGAATGTTGCTAAATTTTAACGCTTCCAATTTCAATTTTCTTCCCAAATCTTTCATCGAAATCAATTTAGTTCCAGTAAAATAGGAAGCATACGGAGACTCAGAACACTAAATGCACCACAAATAATAAACACTAGTGAAAATCCCGCGCTTCGCTGCAGATAAATAGATGGATAAACATATAGTAGTGTATAGCTCTGAAGAGTCATAGAAGATATAGTAAAACATATATCTATATTGTTTGTCGTAAAACATATAGTAAGAATGCAGTATTAAGCGTAACTTTTACGGAAATACAATAAAATAAGGGCCTGTTTGGATGCACAGTAAAAAATCTCCACGGAATTTATAAACTGTGGTTTTGGTCTAGATAAAATAAAGAATCCTGCAACTCTAAAAAATTCCACGGATTCAATTTTTAAACTATTTGGACATGCATTGTACAATTTCACGGAATTTTTCTAAATTTTAAAATTAAAAGTTAAAATTTCAAATTTCAAATTTCAAAAAAAAATTTCAAATTTCAAATTTGATATGCGAAACTTGAAATTTTGAATTTTAAATTTAAAATTTTCAAATTTGAAATTTAAAAATTTAAAATTTAAATTTAAAAAATCAAAATTTAATTTTTAAAATTTTAAATTAAAAATTTTAAAATAAAAAATTTAAAATTTAAAGTTTAAAATTTAAAATTTAAAATATGAAATTTAAAATTTAAAATTTAAAATTTAAAATTTTAAATCTGTGTTGAAATTTAAAATTTTATGTTGAAATTTAAAAGTTAGAACTTGATGCATTCAAGAATGGTGGAATTTTTTTCCTTTGGTTAGAGTAGATTATACTTTTACTCCATTTTTTGTAGTATAGTTTAACTATACTCTAAAAATTACTTTACTTTTTTTCCTGCCAAACGCTTCATAGGATATTTTTCCTACCGCCGTAGCATAGTTTAACTATGCTACGTTTAACTATGCTACGTTTTCAGTAGTATCCAAACGGAGCCTAAGGGCGTGTTTGGTTCGCTTCTTTTTCACCTTGGAATCGGAATTGGAATGGGCGAATCCGTTTGTGGGTGTTTGGTACACGGGAGTCCCATTCCGATTCCGATTCCGATTCCCGAGTGGAATGGAAATCTCTCAATCGCCTCTTTTTTCAATCCGGCCTAGGAAGCCGGCCGAATTGGAAGTTGAACCCGGGCGGAATGAATATTTTTTAACTTTTTTAACTAAAATATGAGTTTAAATTTAGAAATTAAATATATAATTTTAAATTTTAATTTGAACTTGAATTAAAAATTAAAATTAAATCAAGTATTTCGAATCTAACTTATGAATTTGAATTTAAATTAAATTTTAATTTATATAAAATTTTATTCAAATTTTATTTAAAACTTAAATTAAATTTATGGATTCAAATTAAAATTTAAATTGTAATTTTAAGTTTGAATGTGAATAAATCAAAATTTAGTTTTATATTTTGAATTATCCACTCAACTTCAAAGTTTATTTTTTTTTAAAAAAAATAGATTTAAAATTTTGATATTATTTCAAAATTTTGATGTAAATTTTTAATTTTTAATTTTCAGTTTGTATTTAAATTAATATATTATAAAGATAAAGTTAATATATTAATTTGAGTACTTATTTTATATTTATCTGAACCAAACACCAACAATGGGAATGATTTATTTCGATTCTGATTCAGGTAATGAACCAAACAGAATTAGGTAATGAGTCATTCCGATTCCGATTTCAACTTATTTCGATTCCGATTCTGATTCCGATTCCGACTTCAAACCAAACACGCCCTAACAGTACAATAAAACATATAATATAAATGCAGTATTAATTTTTAAATCTTCATAGCTGGTCTTCATTTGTGGAAAGACCTTCATCGAAACTGCAAATCAAAATAAAGAACGCAATGAAAAGTAAGTTTAACATAATCTTAGCTATAAATAGTATATATTTGATGGAAGAAATGAAGTACATTCTAACTCACATAAGTCTTTTTTTTGGCAGGTTGAGTTTCCTTTATATCATCGGCAAATGGTGGAGAGCTGTAGGTAAAACCATATATCTTTGTTGGTTTAAAAAACACACAAACACACACACAAACACATATAATAATATAAATCAAACATGAAAATAAATATGAAAATATTACCTTAACGAAATGGTTGTACTTGGGGATGCTTCCTCAAATAATTCTTTGTGAATTTCTTTCTGAGTAGTAGGCGAATCAGCTTTTTCTTCACATTTGATTATTAAATTTTTAGCCGAAGAAGTATTCTCCTTTATGTCATATTGAATATTAAAAATTTTGACACCTTCAAAAGAAGGAACACTTGTTCTGAACCTCTGTACGTCAGGTACTATTTGAAAAATATGTTTATGCCCAATAATTGTTTTAATTGCAGGAGGAAGAGTAAATTTATCTGAACCAGCTGAAGTAGCAAGGTTTTGAGCCGAAATATGAATCAAATCTTGCGCCAATCTTCCGAAGATGGTAAAATTTGCAGAACCGGTATCATTTTTAACAATAGCATTTAATTTGTACCTTTCTAACAATATAATGAGAAGAAAAAAGAATGCATAGTAACTTCTTTTATTTAAAAATTTATGAAACAATCTGTAAGAAACAAAATAGTTACCATGATATAGGAGATTGATCATTCTTGTCACAATTGGAGCACAAAAAAGTACCATCAAATGTCTTGACAGCTGATTTGTAATTATAGCATGCTTTGTACCACAAACCAAAGGATGTATCGATTTCAGTAATTTTAGTTTTGCAGGTGTACTTCATATTCTGTTTGATAAAAAGTACGAAGGAATTATTGTTACATAATGAAAACAAAATAAATAGCTTTATAGGATAAACTTGTAAAATAAAATTCACCTGAGTGTTAGATATGTCGAGAGCGAACAATTGAGTAATAGTTTTTCTATTCACACACATTTCTTCTTACGGACTAATAATTTGCTGTTGGTAGACGGTAATTTGTTCAATCGAGACAGGCATGGGTTGTAATTTATGCAACATTTTTTTAGGTCCATAAGAGATACTAATTAAACTAACAGAATTAAAGTTTAAGATTTGGCATACAAATATATCCAAAAACTCTATAACCTCTGGAATTTGTAGGCCTATGTAAACCTTCGATGCCGAGCATGTTGACAAATGTATCTTCTCTAAATTTGCACAATAGATATTGAAAGTTAATAAATTTATATATTATTCCATAAATTTTTTTTTGTAATATTAAAATAAAGAGTGAACCTTTAAAAGAACGAACTATCATTCCAGTAAGAATTATTATAACATGAACATTCTGATCTTTCTTTGAAATGGAGCTATCATCAAAATTCAGAGCAAATTTATCCCATAATATAACACATAAACTATTCATCCTGAAAAGTAAAGATTTATTCAGTGTAAATACAATTAATGTAAACAAATCAAAAGGAAGTAGTTAAATTTAGGAATTGAGAGAGAAAAAACTCACTGCAAATCTTGTATTTCTAAATTTTTAATCAGAGTAAAAATCTTACCAATATATCAGTGCGAAATTTCACCAACGGCTGTAATTCGGCCAAAAATATCTGGAATCATAGAAACAAAGGAAATTATAATATGAAGTTTGTACGAAATGAAAATAAAATTTTAATTTATTCTTTGAATTAAATATGCTGTGTTATAACTAAATATTACCAGTGAAAACAGTGTCGTTGTATCTTTGATTCTCAACTTGAGGAAAGCTTGAGAAATTAAAACTATATAAAGGCATTGTGTCCATTTCTTTTTCAACCAGTGTTACAAATGTCCATTTATTTATATCTGAATCATAAGGACCCTCGACGGCTACATACTTTTTCTTGCTTGGAATAACATTGAACTTTTCTATAAGATATATTTTGCCCTCGGCAAGCCGCATTTGAATTCCTCCTTATCTTTTTTACGTATTGTTCCTTGCAAAGAATATCCCTAATTATCACATAATAATAAATATATTAATTTGAAAATAGATAGAAAATAACATAAAGAAGACAAATAACAAAAATATAAAGAACATGTGACATTACCTTTTCGTCCACCAGTAAATAATGTAAACCAAATATATCTCCTTTAAGAAAAGGAGCAGACAATTCCCAGAGTCGACACATTCAAACTTTAATCTTGCAATTTTGATGTTGCAATGATAATTCAAATAATAGTACGTACTCCATTGCAATTTTGTAGGTCTGTTTCATATATATATACATAAAAAAAAACATGGCGAGAAAAAGAATAAAAAAAAAGGGACAACTTAGTAAAGAAAAATTATTATATAAAATAGCTAAATATTTCGGAACACAAAAAACTCACAATAAACAACCAACCATTATAGATCATCAAATATTTCACGATAAACAACATTTCTTGTATGACCTTGAGGTTCTCCATCTTTATTATCTATGAAAATGTGCAACCCTTCTCTAGAAGTAACGCGGGAAATCGCCATATAAAGCTGTCCATGTGAAAATACAGGTTGGGATAAAAAAAAAGTCCGACTCTTTGCAACATCTAACCTTGTCTTTTATTGATGGTCATTGCATAACTCAATCGAATTGGGAACTGTCTTCGCTTTAATACAAATGGCCATTTTGAATCAGTTACGTCATTACTATGTGAAGGATGTAAACTTTTTAGCCAATATGATTACCAATAAAGATTTCTGCTCCAATAATTCGATGACTCAATTGGGTTACCACCAGTCGCGTACTATTGCAAAGACCGGAGCTTTGATTAATGTTGTGAAGCAACATAATAGGAGCCTCGACTTTTAATTTTATTTCGTAATTGGGTATTCCATTAAACTTTAAAGAATTCAAAAAGTCCACAGGATAAAGCATATCACTGTCTTGAACATTTCTTGATGAACTACATATAGAATCTGAACTTAAGTAAACACGTTCTTCAGTTGGCAGTAAGGTAAGTACATACGCATTGATCTCATCAACCATTTCATTCACTGGTGTAACAATAGCTTGATCTCGTAGGTAGGCAGGATTATTATAGTTCACTCCAAAACTATCATCAATTTCTGCAACAATATTTTGAATATCATTCATATTTTTGTCGATAAGCATATCGTCAGGAATTTTAATCCAAGTTGGTTCTTCTTCTCCGTCTAATTTAGTAGCTTGTATTGTGCCATTACCAATATCGAGTATCCATTTACTGAACTCTGATAGAGATGCATTTGATTTTTCATTTGAAGAACTTTGGAGTAAACGCATATTTGTAGTAAGGCGAATAATCTTGCACTTGCTCCATATATAAGATCTAGTAATTGATACATTAAGAATATCTTCTTTAGTTCCACCTACAACAAGTGGAAGTATTTGCCTAAAATCACCTCCTAAAAGAACAGTTTTGCTTCCAACAATTTTTTCGCCGGCATCTGAATCATCTATATTTTCAAAATATCTTTCAATGTTCTATCTTATGCCTCAAAACAATTTCTGTGATTCATGGACACTTCACCCCAAATGATCTAGCTAGCGTGGGAAATTAATTTTGCAAGTTGGGTGGACTTCTTTATTTCACAAACAGAATAGTCATCAATTTCAATAGGTATTTTAAATCTTGAGTGGGCCGTTCTACCTCCAGGCAATAGAAGCGAAGCTATTCCGGATGAAGCAACAGCCAACACTACTCTTCCTTCTGCACGTAATTTGCAAATAATAGTTTTCCAAAGGTAAGTTTTACCCGTTCCACCATGTCCATAAGCAAATATTACATCCCCTTTTTTTCATATATGAAAATCAATACAGCATTATAGATTTTCCTTTGTTCATCAGTCAATCCCCTAAACAAATGCAAATGCTCTTGTTCTAATTCCTCTAGATTGTAATCCATTTCCTCTCTAAGTAACCTATTATTCAATTGATCGACAACCAGTCTATTCGGAATAGGAAGCTTAAAATGTGCAAGGGAACTGCAATTCTTATTAAATAATATTTCGAGCTCAAATAAAACATGATTTTGGAGTTCAATTTGAGATATGCGAAGATTTTGAATCCCAAGAATATTTCACAACTTGTGTACGACATCATCAGCAAATGATTCCCAAAATTCTTCCCACAATTTAAATGGATCGGTTACCTCGCAGTACATCACTAAAGTGACAAAAGTTGCCTAACCTAACATGTGGAGCACCAAAGCGCTGCCTCACTCAGTGCTTCTCTCCATTCTCTATCATCTCCAAGTAAGCTAAGGGCTTGACATGCAGAGCGAATGTTTCAAGAATAACACCATGCACAGTTCTAATTTATGTATAATTTCTAGGACCTTTAACCACATTCAAAAGCATTCTCAAGAAATAAAGCTCTCCTACACTTGGATGGATGTAAACTATTCTTCCTATACGATTTCCTTGCTTGCATCTTGACCAAAATTTATCTTTTGGATGCCATACCCATTTGGTCGGAAACTCTGCATATGTAAGCTCGCGGGCATCATCATTACCTAAGTTGGTCTCCATCCATGACGTAAACATTGTCTTATCAATATTAGGACGCCTCAGAACATCTATCAACTATTGGCCACTATGATATGTAACATTATTCATCATAGGCAAATGTACGATCAATCTTTCAATAGATGGCTGTCTAAAGTGAATATCAAAATCAAATAACCTCCAAACAGCCTCATGCGCAGATAAATATCGACAATCCAGATATTGCTTAATTTCATCAACTTGTTTATACCGTTGTCCCTAGCCAGAGGCTTCATGATTAATATTATTTTCTATAACAACGGCGGATCGATCCGGACCTTTATTAACATATTTGAACAAATACTTTATAAGCCTCGACTTATTACATCATTCAACATTAATATGAGCTTGGTATTTATTAACTAATGTAAGGCTGTGAGGCACAACAAATCTATTATCAAGTTCAATCCCATTTTTAATAGCAACCCTATCATTTCTTCTTCTATATATAAGATAACCATCATCATTTATTATAGTCTCACTTTTGTAATCCTTGGGAAAATATTTTGAACATCGACCTTTCACCATACATGGTGCGTTTGGTTTTGCTAGCCCACATGGACCGTGCATCATAAATTTGACAACACTTGTGTAACTATCTAGATCAATAGTTTTATCAGGTATCTCTGCAGAGATAATTGATCTATCTAGAAACTAGTTAAGTATTTATGATCAACATGCAACCATACTAAGATATGTACATGTGGTAGACCTCGTTTTTGAAACTCCACTGTGTAAAGTTCTGCAAAAAATCAGGTTGCGAAAAAAGTTAATAACAACGGATTGAATTTTATGTTTTATAGGGAATGTTTAAATTAATAATGGTCACATACCAGCAGTTGTTTTGCCAAAAAAATCTTCTTTCTTGATATCATTCATGAGTGCTTCCAATTTCATCTTAAAATCCTTGCTAACAATATCTGGTCTATCTTCAGGTCGTTGTCCGGGAATAAATTGCAATGCATCGCGTATTTCTGGCCATTGTGCATTACATGTAAATGTTATGAATAAATCGGGAGGACCAGAATGCCTACATATGGCAATAGCATCCTGAGAATTTTGGATCATATACCGAGGGGCGAGGGCCAGCCGTGAAGCTTGACGGTAATATAATTCGCTTTCCAATAGCATTACCATCTACATCACCCTCAACAACAGCACCTCTAATACCTTTATATATTTCAGAACGCAAATTTGATTGGTTATTCCTAATATACTCGAGCCTTTCTTCCTCAACACATGTAAACTCGTCCACTATATATTACTGAAAAAGTTTTCCACCTTCAATTAGGGTTTTCCCTTTTAATATATTTTGTATCCTATAGGCATAAAATTCTCTTATAGTAACACATTGTCTTGAATTTGTTTTTCTACGCGAATTCTCATTACATTGAATTCTGAGCCTAAAGCCATCTTCACCATATAGAAACAGTATAGGATATTGCATTGCCATAAAAGATGGATGTAGATCGCTAATACGTCTTCTAAGACCATCAGTTTTGTGTTCAACTACGATATCACGATGTCGATCCGCACAACCAAGGTCACCAATTATTAGTCCAGCAATTTCAGCAGATGATGGAGGATTATATTGGCTTGAACATTCTCTTCGTGCACCAATCAATCTCAATCTAATAGGTAAATAATCACTTTCTTTAAAACGATCTCTCGCCATTCTAAATGCTTTTATAATTTCATTTGTATTATCAAACATCTTGATTAAATCTGACACAATATCCTTATTAATACTAAAAAGATTCCCACGTGCATCAAGTGCTCGCATCCTATTATCTATCTCATTCTCGGTGTCATAAATGTATAACTGAGCAAATTTA
Source organism: Ananas comosus (assembly GCF_001540865.1). Classification (NCBI taxonomy): domain Eukaryota; kingdom Viridiplantae; phylum Streptophyta; class Magnoliopsida; order Poales; family Bromeliaceae; genus Ananas; species Ananas comosus. Next base: position 6,296,032 of record NC_033643.1, on the reverse strand, counting down.
GGTCGATGTCCATCAGGGGGAAGAAGAGAACCCATCACATGATGATTTTGACCACTAATTCTAAAAACATATGGACGGCCAGGCTTGTTATTAATCTGGTAATCTACTTTTGCACCTATGGACGTGAAAGCAAACATAAAGTTGTACATTCTAATATTTTCACGGAATTTAGTAGCTTCCGGACGCCCTTGATAATTTAATAGATCATCCAAGATGTTTGGTGTCTGTTGTAGCAGCGGTAAACTAATCTGACCTTCTTGGCAACACAAAGAAAATCTTGGAATAGCCTGCTTTCGATGGTTATATATTCTTCGTTGTACCATAATAAAGCTGAACATGATTGGCACTCATATTGAGGCAAACCTAGGTACAGGTGGTCGACACTTTGTGTTTCTACTTGTAAATTGGAGCAACCCTCCCCTTCTCTACTTGTTTCACCATAGCGGGCAACCAAATTAAAACAATCTGCCTCATTAATGCTATCTATATTTTCCACACAATGCTTCTCAGTAGCATTTCTACGGCAGGTTAAGATAAGTTTTCTCCTTTTTCTATTCTCTCTATATTGGAGTCTAGGATTGCCAGGTTCATCATGAATAATGACACTTATATGTCTCGCAGGGCATTTTTGAGAAACACTTCTTTGTTGATTAAGTATAAGGCGTCTTCTTTTTCTATTTTCTCTATATATTTGTAATATGTTCATTCAATCCAGAGGGCAAAGTATAGAAAGAAAAAAAGAAGAAGAGATCTGAGTGTTAACTAAAGGCATCCTTAATGCTAAATAATTTTGAAATGATTTGTATCTAAGTATGCTGAAAACTATTATAGATAAAGAACTTAAATTCTTGCCTATAAAAATCCCCTAATCCTAATTTTAGAAAGTACATATTTGAATAAGATTTTATTTTAACAATATGAAAATCAATCCAAATAGCAAATACTTATCAGTATAAAGTAGGAAAAATGGGGAGAGTTATGAAGAAAAAAGTTTTCTAAAAGATCTAGTCCAAAAAAGGTAATATAAGGAAGAAAGTATGGATGAGTAACTTAATATTATAAACACTTTTAGTTAGACCCAGCAAGAAAGAAGGTTTATGTTGATGAAAGATATTAAGTATCTGCAATTAATTGCAAATAATGGCACACGGTCTGATACCTGCAATTACACTGAGAATATATGAAAAAAAAAAAATAGAATAGATATAGAAGTTTTTTTTTTAATAGTTATGGAATATAAAAAGGAAATAGAAAAATAGAAAATTCATGATTTAGATGGCTACAAACATGGTTGATGTCAGCTATTTAAAATAGAAGAAAGTATACATTAAACTGAAAATAAACATGCATTAAAATAGAGGGAAGTGTTTATTATTATTTTTTTTTTCCCATTTGATGTTCTATTCAGGCCCAACCATATACTATATTGGAGTTTTTTTGTTGTTATTCTTGGATGCCCTGTTCCAGCATGTAGTTCGAGTGAGGCTTCTTTGGCCAAATGAGGAAGAACTCATTTCTCACACTTTAAGGGAGCCCACCCATTTTCACGATAAATTACCCTAGCAAACTAATTGCACAAATAATAATAAAAAGAAGAGCACAATTGGTGCATTAATCACACATAAAGGGAAACCCAACTATTTTTCCATGATAAATTACTGCAAGAAATTTTTTAATTAAGAAGTCAACTAAAAAGAGTTTTTTTTTTTTTTTTTTTTAAGAGCCATATATAGTTTGGCAGAAGAGAGAGTATAAACTAAAATTGGAGTGAATTAGAAGCTACGTACATAACCTGCAAAACACTGACAACAAAGAAAAGTATATACTATTGACCAATATTATTGCAGCCTTTTTACTACGTAGTTTGTGGAAAGAAAAAAATCCCTCCCAGCATGTAGCTCGGCTGGGGCTTCACTAGGCAAATGAAGAAGAAAATGATCAAGAGTTGCCTTATTTCCCTTCCCACACTTTAAGAGAGCCAATAATAATACAAAAAAGAGCACAACTGGTGCATTCCTCACACTTGAAAGGAGAATCGGAAGTGCAACGACCCGATCCGCTAGCAACAATAACTCGTTGGGCCCAAACCACCAGCCCAAAATGCTTAAGCCCAGTTATTATTACTAGCGTGCGATGCCTCATATAAACTGATCGGAATCAGTATCCCACCCGATGTGGGACTATTAGGGGCGTTACAAACTCCCCCTGTTTAGACCCTGACGTCCTCGTCGGGTCCAAATCAGATCACGGACAGACAGATCAGGACCATTACCAGGCGATGTGAGATTCTAGAGGTGGCTCCTACGGGTTCAAGAGGTGGCTCCCACCAAACCCGTTGGTGTAGCACTTTGTCCCGCATAGCACTTAGTTCTCACACTTCCGGCTAGTATTCGGCTCTGATACCAATTACAACGACCCGACCCGCCAGCAATAATAACTCCTTGGGCCAAACCACCTGCCCAAAATGCTTTGGTATCAGAGCTTAGGTTTAAAGTTTTTGTAACTTTAAGGTATAGGATTGTGAGAGTTTACTAGGACGTGTGAGGATGGGTAAAAAGTAGGCGTGTGTTTGATCCTATTTGATTATTGTTTACAGTTTTCGTTAATGTTTTGCATTTACGTGTTTGTGATATCCTCTCTTGTTAAGATAGTGCGTCCGACCCGTCGTAGCAACACCAATAATGAGCAACCGAGGAACCCGCCTCCAGCCAGATCCGGAGATGCAGATCTAGACGTCACCTTAGCCTCACTTTTGAATACCACGTCCTTGGCAGCCGTTCCACCTATCCAGAATCTGCTTCAGTCAACCATAACGCCTCCAACGAACCCTTCGGCTTTTGTTCCACCTCTGCAACAGACTTTTAGTACGGGGATGCCTTCGACGGCCGCTCACACTACCTTTTCGTTTCCGCCGTCGACTGCACATCCTAGTTTTGTTCCGCTACCGCCGCAAACCACTATTCCCACCCACTCCACCACTTTACCTCAGAGCACCACGATGGATCCCCTGGTTGCCACCTTGATACAAGCTGTTGTCGGGCTAGTTCAGACTCAGCAACAGAGTTTACAGAATCCAGCTCCTAGTGCCGCAGAATCAAGTTCCAGAGTTCGAGAGAGGAGCATCAATGAATTTAAGAAGTCTGCTCCTCCACCTTTTTCGGGCGCTACAAATCCGGACGAAGCAGAAAATTGGATCAAAGAGATGGAGAAGGCATTTTCGGCCATGCAGTGCACCGATGAGGAGAAAGTCAGATTCGGGACGTTCATGCTTCAAGGCAGAGCAAATAATTAGTGGGAAAGCGAGTTGAGAACTCGCGGCAATGATTTAGCAGCCCTTTCATGGAAGGATTTTCGATCGTCATTTTATGCAAAGTACTTCCCAAGGAGCAAGCTTCGCCAGCTTGAAAGACAATTTCTAGATTTGAAGCAGGGTTCGATGTCTGTGGAGGAGTACGAGGCCGAGTTTGACCGACTATCCCACTTCGCCCCAAAACTAGTAAATGATGATGAGTCACGAGCTAAGAGATTTGAGGAAGGATTGAATGGACATATTCGCACTGGTCTCGCACCGCTACACCTTGAGGCATATGATGATGTCGTTTCCAGAGCGAAATCTTTGGATTCAGTATGGAGGCAGACTCGAGAGGAGCGAAAGACAAATCAGAAGAAGAGGAATAAAGATTCTTTCAGAGAAGGAGATCGAAATTCAAGAGAATCTGATAGATCTAATGACTCAGAGAGGTTGCGTAATACGCCAACTCGTGGTGGACAACCAAATCGAGATCAGAAGCTGAAATGTTCAGTTTGTGGTGGATGGCATAAGGATTCGGACTGCAGGCACGTCACTGGTGGTTGTTTTAGATGTGGAGATTTGAACCATCGGATAGCTCAGTGTCTTCTACTTAGTATTGATGCTAGTAATAGATCGAAGCCTCAAGAGAAATCTTCTGCTCCAGCCGGTCGTGATCATATCCCTCCTACCGATCAGTCCAGAGGTGGAAGACCTCGGACGCAAGGTCATGTTCAGGCTCTTTCCCAGCAGGATGTTCAGGCATCTAATGCTGTAGTCCCTGGTATTCTTTCCATGGCTTCTGTTTTTGGCTCGTGTTCTATTTGATTCTGGAACTACTTATTTCTTTACCTCTTTTGCTTTTGTTCGAAATCATTTGTTAACCTCCGAACCCTTTGTTTATATTTTGTGTCGGGCACCTTTCGGGGAGAAGCTTGTGATTAACCGCATTTGTAGAAGTATTGTTTGAGTAGACAATATCTTGAGTTATGCTAGTAGTTCAGTGGAGCAACCATTTTGAGCGAGAAGCTACTTAGGAGCTCGAGGAGCAGATGAAGATGATGCATCCTTAGTCCTTCGAGAGCTAAGATGTGATAAGTTTAGAGGACTAAACTTCTTTTTAGGAGGGGAGAATGTAACACCCCATACTTATGTTTCCTTTATTTTGACTCCTATTCTTTAAAATTTGGACATTTTCGTAAATATTAGTTCTTGAGGGACTCGGTGGCATTTTGTGTCAATTAATCCCTAATTCCTAATTATCCCTAACATCCGTTTAACCTATCCGCAACCTCCTTTTTCTCCCTCATTGCACCCGTACGGCTCCACTCTCCCGCACGTGTGCACGACGCCGTTGATCACCACCGTCGTCGCCGTTATCCGTGGCCGCCGCTGCCGCAACCCTTTTTGCTTGATCTCTATCAGCATTTTTTTTGGTTCGTCGCCGACGGTATCTCGTCGTCGTTGTCTCCGTCTTTGAAGAGGTTTTTTTTTTTTCGATTCTCTTTATCTTTTTCACTAAATCTTAATATCATCCAACCTCCTTATTCATAATTATGTGATTATTATTGAATACTCGTCTCTTGATGATTGAAACTGAAACCATTAGAATCTGATTCCATTATATCTAATCTTCGTCGTTTGAATCGTTTAACGTCATTTCTTGTATCCTCTGTATGATCTTGTTGCATAAAACTTCACATATTATACACATTTATTGGAATGTCCGCTATGTGTTCGGCAAAATGCCTAAGAGAAAGCATGTGTCGTTTTGTTTCGAAATCTTTATCCCATTCGATTGTAAATCGTAAAATTCGTTTTATATATGTGATAAACCCTCTGTTTGAGCATTAAAATCCTCTGATACCAATTGCAACGACCCGATCCGCTAGCAACAATAACTCGTTGGGCCCAAACCACCAGCCCAAAATGCTTAAGCCCAGTTATTATTACTAGCGTGCGATGCCTCATATAAACTGATCGGAATCAGTATCCCACCCAATGTGGGACTATTTGGGGGCGTTACAGGAAGTCAACTAAAAAGAGGTAAAAAAATTGAGCCATAGTTTGGGAGAAGAGAGAGAAACGAAAATATAGAAGAAACTACACTGAGAATTTGGAGTGAAATAGAGGTTACATAAACTGCAAAACACTAAATACAAAGCAAAGTACATATATTATTTCATGCCAAACCAAAATGCCATGCGCAAAATATATAACTTTGCCGAAAACGAAAGCATGGACTAGTTAAGATGCCTGAGCAACTAAGCAATCTGATTGGACATGGCCTCAAAGGGATCCGCCTCGGCAGTAGGCAGTTCAGCAGTAATACGGTTCACTACGGCATAGCACTCCCCAATGACATTACGGAGCTTGATTCGCTCATTCACATATTCATTTTTTTGAGCCACTATACTTATGTAACATTCCTTCAAAAAGTTATAATCCCTAGAAAGATTACTATACTGTGCAGATAAAACGGCATAATTGGTTGTTTGATGGTCATATAAATTTTTGTACAAGAGATAGTCATGGTAATTAATATCTCTGAATTGCAAGTCGCATTCATCTTTAAGCCTCTTAAGAGCAACGCCAGTAGAAGTAGGGAACTGGGAGCTCGAACAACGAACAATTTGGACAACAGTTTCGCTGCGTGGAATTTGCAGATCCACATATCCCACATATTTGCCTTCAGTATCTGTGGTCACTACAACCTAGGGCACTCCTAGTCCAAGTTGTTTGTAAACCTCACCAAGCATCCTAACATAAGAAAAGTGGACAATTGCCATTGCTCTGACTGCAAGAAAAGGAGGTCAATCCCTTTTCTTTTTCTTTTTTTTTTGTAAAGTGCTATAAAGAAGGAAGTTAGAAAACCAAAGTAAGAAAAAAACTCGGGAAAACGCTAGTTTTTTTTTTTTGTAAAGTGTTGCAGAAAAGCAAGTCAGTAGATAAAAAAAAATGGCTTAGAAAACACACAACCAGCCACCAACGCCAGGACAAAAAAAGCAAAGTTCATGCATACCGAAAAAAGAAAAAAGAAAAAAGAAAAAGACAGTAAGATCAAGTGGAGAAAAGTAAATTCCAATCAAAAATACTAAGGACCAACACATAAATAAACTAAGAAGAAAATATTGTAAAAAATAATAATAATAATGAGGCTCAGGTTCATAGGCAAGCATCTGTCATCTCTTATTTTTCATCATAAGCTTAACAGTAGGTGGTTGCCTTTAATCAGGCCTTCCAACCTACAACGTGAAGCAATTATGGAAGAAACATTAGGAGGTGGTTGCCTTTAAACAGGCCTTCCAACCTAGAATGTCCAATTTATTTCAGTAAAATAGTACTGATCACTACCATCCCACTTCAAGATAGTCATACGAATTGTTCACTTTACGTATTGACCGTTCACCATTAACTGGAAAAAAAAAATGGGGGAAGAGAAATTGAAGTGAAGAAGAAGAAGGAAAAGAAAGAAGCAAGACACAGCGCGAGTAAAAAAAATAAAAAATAATAATAATAACAGGCCCCCAAACTAAAATGCCCAATTTAATTAAGTAAAATAACAATCAGCACGGCCGCACCCCCGCGTAGGGCTACCAATTGCACCCTTTACATTTAAGGAAAGTTGAATCAGGGAAGGAAAGGAAAGAATTAAAAGTAAAAGCAAGTAAGCAAAGAAGCCGAGCACGCAAACATATGTTCATAATTATTTGTTTGATTGCTAGATGCTCGATCAAACACAGTTTAGTTGCAATAAATTCAGCATAAAGAGGCAACCAACAAATCAGGCACACTAAAAAACTCAAAAGAAATTGGGAAAAGATAACAAAGAATGTAAAATAAATAAATAAATAAATAAATAGCCAAGTAATCCCAACAAAAACATAATTACAATACTTAGAATCTATATTTAAAATAGGTAGGTGTTAAGTATGGAAAGGAATCAATTTAAAACATTTTCATCATCGGGTGAAGAGGCAGGCAGTTTCATAGCCCAAAGGGAGTTCAGAGTCCTTTTTTTTTTTTTTTTTTGTAACACTTGTCATCATCACCTCTAGAAAACGAAATTAGATGAAGAAGTAAAGAAAGCCAGAAAAGAAGCAGAAAAAAAATAATAGAAACACTGAGATAGAACGACAGGAAAAACCCAATATAGTAGCGTCAGGCAATAGGCAGCAGTAGATGAGTTTACATGAAATGGTTGCCTTTGAATAGAACACCCAAGCAACCTTTCCAAATCAATATTTTTTTTTTAGTAAATAGCAGATAGGTTCACAGCCTTGCAGGAAACAGGCGGTCCAACCTTTCAATGCAGAGAGTGCAGTATTGATCTTTTTGGAAAAAGTACATGCTATTTATAAACTCAAGCACACATAATAAGCACATAGATTTGTCCAGTAGGCTTTAGTGAATAGTTTTTTTAAATATAAAAGTAGACATGAATGATGAGAGAATTCACTGTGATATCAGCCGAAATCTTACAATATCTTTACAATTTTTTTTTAGGGCAGGGCTTTTGGGAATAGGGGTCAAACAATAGCCCTAGGCGTCTTTTTTTTGTGCCCCTTTCAAAAGTAGGGGCCAAATAGATCTAGGGTTAGGGGCAAGCCACACTGTTACATACCATCGCAGCCGTAGAAGGCCTAATAGAAGGAACAAAATCGGCTAGGGCAAAAACACAGCAGGAAATTGAAAGGCGAGAGGGAAGAGACGTGTTACTTGTAGAGGCTAGAGGTATAGAGATAGAGGTCACCTGTAGACTCCACAATAGGTATAGCTGTAGATCCCATGCCAGCAAGGAGTTCTGTCGAGGATCGAAGAGCGAGAGGGAGGGAGGAAGAGCGAGGAAGAGAGAGGGAGGGGCTATCGGTTGAGTGGGAGAGAGGAGAGCTGGTAGAGAGAGAGACGAGAGAGGGAGCGAGAGAGACAGTGCGATAGAGAGAGGGGCGATCGGTTCAGGAGATAAGTTTGGAGAAAGAGAGTGGGAGAGATGAGAGATGGTAAAGAGAGAAGGATGAGAGAGGGAGCCAGAGAGAGTGAGAGAGAGAGGAGAGAGGGGGGTTCGGTTCAGGAAAATGAGTTAGGGGAGAGAGAGTGGAAGAGAAGAGGAGAGAAAGTCCCAAACCATCCCTAAACACCACGTGTAACAAGGCATCATCCTAACGCCACGTGGATCGGATGTTCCCTCCAATTAAATAGTGTTAGAGAGTCCAGGAAATATATTATTATTATTATTATTATTATCTAAATGAAAGAATTGAAAACAAATTGCAATTTGTCAAAAGAAGAAAAAAAATGCAAGTACTGCCCACCCGTATACAAAATAATAGCCAAAAAATTAATATGCTGGCAAGCTTAAAAAACTTCATTTAAACTTCTAAGCTGTGCTTTCTAATTTACATCTAGAGGACCAAAAGATTACATAATCACATAGCAACCCTTATTCCTCCACTTTGTTCGGGGTACAAACAAGAGTAGAGTTAAATATTCTATGGATGATCTATCAAAAAAATCCGTAATCATATCATCACACTTCTAAACATAAATAATAACAGCATTTGTCGTCATCCGAGCCTCCATAACTAGTTCTTATTCTTGTTTGGATATTCCCTCGCACCAAATATGGTAGATCCGATTCGCACGATCGTACTGCCCATTTCAATCTGCAAAGAACCGTTTCGGAAAACCAGTTAATTATTCATCGACATATTACGATGCGAAAGCCTTCGATGTAATGCTTCTGAGATGCAGGATGTATCACCAGCAAATTCCATGACTAGTCGTCATTTTGGCACGGGCTAGTCAAAGAGTATTTCAGTTATTTTGAAAAGGAAGGATGGCGAAGAAAATTTGTAATAGGTTTTGTACTACGTGGCAATATGCAATTTGGCAGGTTATACAACTAAATGCGGCAAGAGGCTAATAAGGGTTTACTACTACGTTTAGTCCTTTCTCACCGCTTGCTCAAAGTCAGAGGACATGCCCATAGATAGCTCGCATTGCTCTTCCGGTATTCCGAGCTCCTTGCACACCTCATCCCGGCAGTTAACTAGAGTCTGATCTTCCCAAGGAAAAAGAAAAAATAAAGAAAAATAAAGAAAAATAAAGTTTTGAGTTAAAAACAAGAAATAAAATTGAGTCTGGTTAATTTTTGCGAAGTCCAATAGATATCATGATTTTCCTTGGCCTGTAAGAAATGAATCCTTAGTATTACCCCCTTGAATTAAAACATTCATTACATTGCTTTCTTCCTCAATTTTCTGATAAATGACATCTAAAGTGCAGGTTGTTTTATAGTTTCAGGGGGGAGTGTGAAAATCACGATATTTATAACTTACATGCAAATTTCCTGCATTTTAGCCCGAAAGTTTTAGTGATGCAATAATGTAATTGATAGCTAATTCAAGAAACATTACCTTGAAATTTTCAGGGGTTGACGTGTAGTCGAGCATTCCTATTGTCATTAGGCCAGAAAATACAAGGTTAGGACAACCCATCTTCACATGCTTTGCAAGTTCTACACAACCCGAAGGATCTACACCGGATTTTGCTGCAAAGGGATGGCAATATCCAGTTTTATATCATAGTATCTCCAAAATAATGCACAAAATGCATCGAACCAAAAAGAGAATTCAATATTTGCTAAGCATTTCTCTGGTAACACCAATCAGTTGGATTTAATGGTTCAAATTGGTTGAAATAAATTAAATTATAAGGTCACTTATTGGCAGAATGGCAGCGGCAACGGCATGGAGAAGCATAAAAGGCCAGAAAGATGGACTCGGGATGTATAATGCAAAACTGACAAGAAACAACAACCAAAAATCAGGTACAACAAGTGGTTTATGAAACATACATTCTTCTCCACTGGTATTTACTTGCACCAAAACCTTCAGAGGTTTCCTTCCCAAGCTAGCTACAGCGCGATCAAGATGATTAGCAATCTGGAAAAGATAAATTATTTCATCAGGACTAGCAACCTTGAACTTTTTAATTGCAATGCTAATTATCAGTTCCATCAAGCTGCAAAAGAAGTTCACAATGAAACAGCTATGCAATACCCTAGATGCTAACGTTCTTTACGAATCTCACATTCTATGCAATACCCTAGATTCTGAAATCAGAATCTCTTAATAAATTGCCCTCCTAGTAAGAAAAGCATAGTAGCATGGCATCTATCATATTTCTTTAATCTTGCTTAGTAGTCATCTTACAACTGGTTAGAGAATAAGAAGCGGATTACATATACAAATGCACTTTTCTTGTAAGAAGATATGTCTTAATATGCATGAGTACCATAGTGTGTGCATGGGATAGAAAACCATTTTCTAAAACTTTTTGAGGACGTTTGTGCAAAATTAACCTAATTATACCACCTCGTGTTTTCTCTGGTTAGATAGTAATATAGTATCTGCTTACAATGTGAGATAAGGTCAAAATAAAGGTTTTGGCATATTTTTGATGCACGCTTATACCAGATAACAAACACCTCCTTTAGTGAAGATATTTATCTAAAGCGTCACCTCACGCTTCTAGTGTAAGCAGTGGAATATAGGACTACATGTCAAGGGATGGGAAGCCAAAATTCCTGTCTTTTTTAATCGCTTTTTTTCTCCTTTAAAAAGGAAAAAAAAAAAGGTCAGCAGAGATAAAAAGTTTTAAGAAAGATTTTGTGGGGAGCTGTAGAAAAAAAGGCTCATCTTTTCTCCACCTTCGTTGAACTAGGAGTCTCATAAGTAATTATCTGATTGGTGAATCTTTACTTGTGTTAGCCCTTAAAATGAAATCGAAGGTTGGGAGGAAATATTTACAAGACAAGGACTATATTGTACATCTATACCCATGAAGCTGAAACTCGTAATTGAGATGCATTAATTTAAACACCCTATCCAAGTTACAGTCATATACTTTCATTCGTTGGAATTGTGATATATTCACTTTTACCGTTTTACAGCATACGCATGTGAGAGTGGATTGTCTAAGTTCTCTCGTAATAACTTTCAACAATCACTCAATCATTGTTTGTTCAATCAAATTTATGTTCACTTCGCAAGTTTCTAAATTAGATTGGTTTATCATGGTTATCTATTGATTTTCCTAATGTTGTTTAGAACATTATCCATTAATCTATGAGCTTCTATATCAGTTATAGCAGACAGAATATTGACATATCTTTTGATGGATATAGCCAATTCTATAGTTGGCAAGTAAACTATCTAATTTAATACCCTAAATTAAGAAAGAAGTATGAGTAGCATTATTGGAAAGACAGCTTCAATTTATGCTATCATACATTCCTATTATTTATCCAATTGTGCTCCAATTCTTTCTACTTGAAGAACCGTCAATGCTATCTTTTCTCATATGATGAATAATGATATTGCAAGTCTCACAAGCTGGTTTATTTATGAGGTTTTAGTTGCTACCAAATAGAAATGCCATTTATTATGCAACTTGAAAAGATTTTGGTACCTCTTCTACATATTAAGAAGATATATTATGCATGATAAACTATATGCAATTTAGTGCCAATCTATGAGCATCCTAAGCACAAGTGGGAATATGACCCTCAAAATTAGAAAGGATATGACTTGTTAAACATAACAGGGCTTCTGTTGGTAACCACTCAGCATTGATGTGCTTCGTTACTTTTTGTGCATCTATATTCACAGTCAATATTTTACTATTCATGTCTTATGGTGTAATCATAGCTCTGATGTTGTTGTTGATCGTGTGCCATCTATAATTGGTCAAGCATACAGAAAGTGTTGTAAATCTTAAGATTATAAATGTGCGCTGAATCTATATCCTAGTGCTATCAGCAAATTGATGGATTCACCTATGCCTTACTTTCGTCTGTATAGTATATAATTGTTTACTTAGTGATGTTACTTAGTACGTTAAACTCTAAACATCTAAGTTGGCAAGATATTTTGGGCCTACTATTTTGGATAAGAGTTGCTAACTCATATAAATAGAACAATCTAGTTAACCTGGTGGTACTTGCATATAGTACGTAATAGTGTTGCAATTACCAAGATAGCTTGTATTCTGATATAAATCTCGCACGATTCCTCAGCTTTCTCTTTCTCTCTTGTTTTTTTTTTTTTTTTCCCTCCTCTCTCTCTATCTTTTTTTTCCTCCCCTCCCTTTAGCTTTGGTTTATTCTCTCTCCCAACATACTCCTGTTTTTCTCTCTCTGCTCCCGCTATCTTCTCCCTTTACCTATCATTTTTTCCTTTTTTTTCTTGCCTCTCTTTCTCTCTCCTCTTTTCCCATCCTCCCTTTCTTTCCATTTTCCGGTCTCCATTCCTCTCTCCTATTTTCCAATCTTCTTTTTAATTCACTCTCTCCTTCCCATTTTTGCTTTCTTTTTTCCTCTGCTACATACCATGACAATACCAAGTGGGTTGAAGCATCAATAGGTTAGCAGTTTCCTTTTATTCATTACACAACTAAATATCAAGATGTTTCAAAATGGTAATATTTATTCTATCAAATGTTAATAGGCAAATTAACCCTATAGGAACTAACACTCTGAGTACAAAAAGACGATAGTCATGAGACTAAATCCATACCTTCTCATCATCTACACTTTCAACCATGTCAAGATTTGGTACTCCAGCTGTACAAAATTATTTGACAAAAATCAGAAGTTGAAATGATTTCAAAAAGTAAATAGAAGTTTTTTATCCTAAAAGCAGCAGTAAAAAAGTCGATCACCTAAGAGCTCTAGAATAAGAAGTACAAAGATCATTATTGAAATTTTAGAATACCACTTATGTAAAACAGAACAAATTTTACATACAACGTCTGTCAACTTGTCTGATACAGCACAGATAATTGCATTAATGATATCTCTATGGACAGTTAAATTAATAAATTCAATTAATTTTCCTATTAATAATGCTCCTTTATATTGTACACATTTAGACCGCTATGATATTAACTAAAACTTGTGAAGGCACTAGCTAAGCCTACTGGAATGTTGCTTTTTTCTTCCTTAATGATGTCAAATATATTAGAGGGTAAAAACCTTCATTAAGGATTTTAAGTGTCGTGGCACAGGATTGTGCCGAGCACTTGCCAGCACCATGCAACACAATGCGCGTCGTGTCGTGTCAGGCCGATGTGTGAAGTTCACAAAAGCAACAGTGTACAAACACACCAGCATGAAATACATATTTTCTTTGGCACCAATATATTTTAGTTACTTATTATATTAACAATCTTTTGCACTTTATTGATGGAAATACTTTCTAATTTCAAAGAAAGAGGGTTTTGAGCCAAACCATCCGTACCAGGGTTGTATCAAACTGATACCTTGTCGGCACAATATGGCACAATGGGCATGGGCTCTGCCGACGGCATTTAAATTCTTGACATCCTAACCATAGCAAGAACGAAGAGAAACAAGGCAAAACGTGAAACCCATGATTGAATGGCAGTACACATGTATATCAATGTTATAAGCAAGGATTGCATGTGCTGCCCATTCCGCGCCGTGCCATGTCGATGCCATGTCGCCACGTGGCACAAGGCTATGCCAAATGGTACTACAGAAAACATGTCTTTTTTTTAACATTTTTTTGGATTCTTGATGAGATTTTTGAAAATAAAAAGGTTATATAATGGTCTTTGCACTGAAACCATATAGATCTTTTGAATCTACCAACTATTGGAGCACTTCCACACTCCTACCGCATAATTAGACCAAGTTGTAGTGAGAAAACGCAAAAAGGAAGATTGTTCCCAATTCTTTTATCGTTTTTGATCTAGTGATGGTAGTGTCTAACTATGAATTTTTTTAATTATGACTTCAATTCTGTCTTTTATGATGTAGTTTCCTCCTATACTTTTGTAATATGTTAAAATGGCATTCTTTGAGTTAATAAGATGTCCACGATTCTATTCTTGATAAACTTTGTGAATTCTATTCTCGATAAACTTCGTGAAATATTAACACTTGGACTATTTTAAAAATATTAGAGACATTAAACTACTCTTAAGGAACTATTTTTTTCATGGAAAACTAATAAAATACCATGCCAATTTATGCCAGTGTGCCGGTTGTGTGCCATTGGCATGAAGGGCCATGCCAACTTTGGCAGGGAACGTGTCGCTGTGCTGGGTCATACTGTACCGGTGGCTTAGCGATACAACAATCCTTGGGTATAAGGCATCAAGATACAGTGCAAAATTAATAAATAACTATTGAAGTTGTGTAACATAACAAGATTGTAAATAGCGGATAGCATGTGCATAGCGTTTGGAGGGTCTTACAGCGGAAAGCGGATAGCGGGTGCCATAACGGGCGCTATGAACCTATAGCGAGTTTCATAAAAACAAACATAATATATTTATGTTCCTTATAAAAAAAATACATATAATTTTGAAGAAAAGACAAAATTTTGAACAAAAGACAACTAATCATTCCTTTTTTTTAGTATTGCTCATTATCTATTAACATTAACTTTAAAATATTACGATTTAGCAAACCAAAAGGACATAAAACTCAAAAATCTATAATCCATTAACAATCTAAACAATTTGTGAAAAAATGTCAAAAAGCATATGTTAGGTAAATAATTAAATCTTATTCATCAGGAAGACATTCTTCTTCTCGTTCACTAGAGGTATTATGGTCATCCACTTGAAAACCCAACCCGATTAGATGTTTTAATCCGTTTGCACTTTTTTAAGTATTGGGCTTATAGCGCCCGCTTTCCGACCGCTTTAGAGCGGCCTGTCAGGGACTTAAAAAAATTCTACGCAGCCTGGTCCCTTGCCCCAACTCCGCAAAACGAATTGAACCGGGTTGCCAAGGAGACCCGAATCCAACCCGTTGTGGGAGAATCAAGGGTTGCAAAACTACTGCATTATGCCCCATTATCCCTTAGAAAAGATTGCCAAGAGTTGTGGGAGAGACTTTTGGGCTTAACTTTTATGAGGGCTCATTATGTGGGAGAGTTAGTGGGTGAGTGAGTTATGGTGGCTAGGTTCATTGTATTTCTAGGCCTATAAGTAGTAGGTGTGGCTAAGGCCAAAGAACACCAGAGAGTGTGTATGTGTGTGTTGTAATCCTCTTTTCTAAGTAATTGAGAGTACTTAATTTTTTTGGGTTAACCTCTATCTCTCTCTTTTCTTCCCTTACATACTTAGTCGTAGGACGCGAAGGTCCAGGCTAGTAACAGGGACAAAGTCTTGTCCATCTTTGCGGAGAAAGGTAGGCGCCACACGGACTTTGCGAACAAAAATGTAAAGGCCGTGGCAGTTGGTATCAGAGCCGGTTCGAGAAGGAACCATGTCGTCATCCGATGCTGCCATCATCGATGCTGGGGGCGACCCTTCAAGGCAGCCCTCCAAGTAAGGCAAGAGCAGAGAACCGCGAGCAATCATGAGGGATTCCGCACCGTTGGAGGACCACCTTGTGCTGTTGGAAGACAATGTCAAAAATAGGTAAAAGGTATACCAAAATGGCTGATTCCTTTCAACTCCTTTAATGACAAAGTCCGCAGCATGGAGGAAAGCGTCAGTACTGCCATGGTGACCTTTCCAAGCGTACTCGAAAAGCTTCAGGGCAACATAACTCGTTGTGACAAGGAATGAAAGAAGCTGATTAAGGAACTCGTTACTCTAGTTAACGAGGTCGAGGACCTCAAGACAAGGGTGGCGATCTTTGAAAAAGCGGTGGCGCGTGGGCATGAATTGCAAAGAGAGTCTGCTTCGAAGGTACGTGTCCCTGAGCCTCAAAATTTCGGAGGTACTCGCGACAAAAAGCAGATCGACAACTTTCTATCGCACATGGAGCACTACTTCAAGGCGTTGCGGTTGGACGATGAGGACATCCATGTACCTTGCTGATAATGCGATGCTGTGATGGCGTCGGCGTCTACAGAGGCCAAGAAGGGCCAATGCAACCTGAAGATGTAGAAGGGCTTTGTGCGCGAGCTCAAGGCATGGTTCTACCCCGAGCACGTCGAATACCTTGCGAGAAGGCAACTACGACGGCTCATACACACCGGGAAGCTCAAGGAATATGTCAAGGAATACTCCAATTTGATGTTGTCCATCACCAACATGGCGAAGGAAAATCGCTTGTTCTTCTTCCTTGACGGACTCCATCCTTGGGCAAACAAGGAGCTTGTGGGGCACAATGTCAAGGACGTGGCCTCTGCAATCGCCTTGGTGGAGAAACTGCCCGAGTACGAGAGGGTTGATCCATCTCGCAACATGGCACCCAAAACAAGCAAGGCTAAAGGTGGGGGAGACTGCCGTGACCAAAAGGAGCGTAGGGGCTGCGAGAGGGGTCATGCACCACCGCCGAAGAATTGATGTACTACGTCTGCGGCGAGAATCATTAGGTGAGGGACTGCCCACAGAAAAAGTTGGTGAATACTATCCGAACCAAGCAGGGCGGGGGCCATGCGGAACTGACGAAGATAGGCACGCTCAAGCTCGTCAACTCGGTTCAGGGGCTAGCAAACAGCAGCAAGCCCCTTAACAAGGAACTCTTGTACATCGACGTGACCCTCAATGGTAGGGCCACACGAGCGCTGGTGGATACGGGAGCCACTCACAACTTCATCGTCGAGGTGGAGGCTAAGCGAATAGGCCTTCCCTTTGAGAAGGATGTAAGCAGATCAAGGTCGTCAATTCTAAGACATGACCTGTTGCGGGCGTGGCTATTGCGGTGGGACCTTGGAGAGGCACTGCAAACTTCACCGCCGCACCCATCGACGATTTTAAAGTCATACTAGGTATGGACTTTTTGGCTTCGTCGAAGGCGGTCCCGATGCCACACCTTGAAGCCTTAAGCATCATGGAGGAGGCGGCCCCATGCATAGTCCTAACCAGCCAGGAGAACACGGTAAGCACCCAGACCCTCTTTGCCTTGCAGTTGCAAAGGGGTGTGAACCGCGGCGAGATGACTTACCTTGCGGCCATCCACGAGGTGAGCGACAAAGGCCTCGAGGAAGAGGGCCTTTCGATGGAGATTAAGGCGGTCTTGGCAGAATTCCAGGATGTCATGCCAGAGGAGCTGCCTAGGCAACTTCGACCTAGACTGGATCATGCTATCAAGCTCGAGCGAGGAGCCAAACTGCCAGTGAAAGCACCATATAGAATGGCCCCACCAGAGCTCAAGGAGCTGTAGAAACAGTTGAAGGAGCTCCTCGATGCGGGCTTCATTCGATAGTCGAAAGCACCCTATGGAGCACCAATTTTGTTCCAACGGAAGAGCGACGGGAGCCTGCGGCTCTGTATCGATTACAAGGCACTTAACAAGGTACGGTTAAAAACAAGTACCAAATCTCTTTGGTTGCAGATCTTTTCCATCGGTTGGGCGGAGCGAAGTATTTCACCAAACTCGACCTTCGCTCTGGGTACTATCAAGTGCGGATTGCGGAAAGAGACGAGGAAAAGACCACGTGCGTGACGAGGTACGGGGCCTATGAGATCCTTGTCATGCCGTTCGGCCTGACAAACACGCCAGCAACCTTCTGCACACTCATGAACAAACCGTTCCATCCTTACCTCGATCGCTTTGTGGTGGTGTACCTCGACGACATCGTGGTATACAGCAACACCTTCAAGGAGCACATCGAGCACTTGTGAACCGTCTTCCAAGTGTTAAGAGAGAACTAGATGTTCGTCAAGAAGAAAAAGTGCATGTTCGCGAAGGAAGAGGTGCACTTCCTTGGCCACTGGATAGGCCAGAGCCTAATTCACATGGACCAATGGAAGGTTCGAGCCATCTGCAAATGTGAGACCCCAGCAACGGTGTCCGAGTTGCGGTCTTTTCTTGGACTCGTCAACTACTACCGCCACTTCATTGCGGGCTACTTTGCGAGAGCAGCCCCGCTAACGGATCTGCTGAAGAAAAACCACTCATGGGTTTGGAATTTTCAATGCGCGGAGGCATTCGAGGACCTCGAGCAAGCGAGGACGAAAAATCCAATACTATGACTACCCGACTGCAGTCGCACCTTCGAGGTACACATTGCTGCTTCTGACTTTGCCATTGGCGGTGTCCTCGTGTAGGATGGACACCCTATCGCCTACAAAAACCGCAAGCTCAACGACACCAAGCCGCGCTACACCGTCTAGGAGAAGGAAATGACTACTGTGGTGCATTGCTTGCGAACCTAGCGACACTATTTGTCATGCCCCGCCCCGAAACTACTACCGATTTGGCACGATTCGGGCACGGCGAGCGGACCGCCGAACGGACAGCACCTCCCCTGTCCGCCCAAGGCTCAATCACGGGAATATGTACAAGAATTTACCCAGAAAATTAAATTCTAAACATACACATCCATAAGGGCACAACCAGTGCCAACAATACAAAGAGCAAGCAAATCCACAAGATACACATGTGAAATAAAGAGAGTACTTTACTAACTATTACGATAGTTCCATCATTTTCATTTACATTATTTTCTTTAAATGAATACATTTTCCATTTCAAATACATAGCTCTCCCAAATCTTCACCTACAATGAATCTCTCTCAATACATAGGTGAACTAATGCAAAAAGGAAAGCTACTATACTACCACGGTCTCACTGGTCGGGCGCGATGCCCTTGCCGCGGTCCTCTCTCGGCAACCCTGTACCTACCACTGGAAATAGAGTGGGGTGAGAACTATCTTCCATAGTTCCCAGTGGGCTCGGCCGCCGACTCTGCCGATCTCCCCACTAGGTCCAAGTAGGCACAAGCAACAACAGATAGATAGATAGATATGTATCTGAAAGCTGTAAATGCAATAGTAGGAAAACTATGCTACTATGCCCATAATCATGAATATGAATGCATGCATCATATAATAAAGGTTTACTACCATGCTAACAAATTCGATCTATGTTCGAATAGTAATGTTCAATGACATTTTTAAACCTTTAACTTTTCATTTACCCAATCTGTGGCGAGACCCTAGGGCTCGCCCATAACTCACCTTACAATCCCAAAGTGGGGAAGGAGCTCCATGTGCACCCAAGCCCGGGACCGTCTGCGGACCTCCATGTGGTCCGGACCTCCAAGTGGTCCTAGTCGCGCGACACTCCGAAGTACTCGACGACAATCCCCTCCATGTGGGGATTGGATGGCTATACCATCCCAGACGCAGACTGTGAGCTAGATCTATCCTCTCCAAGTGAGGATACAGTATCACTAGGGTCAACAACTCAATCGAATCCTCTCCAAGTGAGAAAGCACTATAACTAGGGTCCGCAACCCAATCAAATCCTCTCCAAGTGAGGATGCTCTACAACTAGAGTCAACATTTCTCGCGGGATCATTTGTTCCCGACATTCATGCAATGCTATTTAGCTTGTCTAAATTCATTGTTCACAAGGCATTTTCTAAGGGATCCACCTATCTCTAGGTTCTCAAACCTCTAGTGTCATATACACTACATTAATGTCACTCGTCATCGTTCAATGTTTGGATGCCACTCGTTTGTTTTTTAACATTAACAATACTTTCTATATCATCAACACCCCCATCGGGTACATCTCTTTTCTTTCGCATCATAGGATCCACGTTCCGACCCAATCCTCACCTATCTAAGTTACCAAGCGTTCCAAGTACACTAGGCTATCAATTAGAAAGCATAAGGAATGGAACTACTATGCAATCCTACAATGCAACATGAAGAGATGAGAGTAAATGCAAGCTAAGACGTAGAAAGGAGTCCGAAAGCTTCGGGATGGCAACCCCCACCTTTAATCGATGTAGAGGCTTTGGATATTCTTCTCGGCAAGCTTTACAAAAAGGCTTTAGCCTTCCTCACCCAAATCAACACTGTCCCGGCCCTATTTTGCCGAGAACTTCACGTCGGTTCGCCGAATGCCAAAATCTACTTCGCCCCACGTTTTGTGACCTAACAATAGGGTTTCCAAGGCTTCAAATGAGATCAATCTCATTCTTTCACAAAAACCCCATTTTGGTGCCCTAGGTTTGCACCTAAAGCAAACCATCCAATAAATCCCTAGATTTTTGGGATTGATTTATTTAGAAGCATGCTTGGGGTCCATTTGACCCATTCCAAAGCATAAAAACCCAAAACTCCAAAGTTCAGAAGCTAGGGTTCAAGAGCGTACCTCTTGTGCTACACCAAAGAGAAGAGGAGAGAGAGATGGTGTCCAAGGCCTTCCTTTTGATCTCCTTCTTCTTCTCTTTCTTGTTCTTCCTCTTCTTTTCCTTCCTCTCCTTCTTGTTCTTCTCCTTCTCCTTTCTTTTCTAGAGAGAGAGCAAGAGAGAGAGAGAGAGAGTGAAATGAGATGAGTGTGAGGGAGAGAGAGGGCTCAGCCCACTCTAATAAAGGCCATTTTGCATTTAGACCCCTCAACTTTTCATCCATTGCACAGCCCTTACTGGGCAGTTTTCGCGCGGAGGGACCGGTCTCCCCGACTTGGGACCGGTCCCCGAGAGCTTCCCTCAGGCGCATACGTTCGGGAACCGGTCTCTCCCCGAGAGACCGGTCCTCGGGAGACCGGTCCTCACCTGAGAGACCGGTCCCCGAGAGCTCGATTTTCAGGACTTAGCCAATTTTTGGCATTTCTCGCTGAGACCACGTTCGGGAACCGGTCTCTCCCTGCCAAGGACCGGTTGTATCAAGCAACCCCGCTACACCCAGCCGAGGGAACCGGTCTCTCACCTCCAAAGACCGGTCCCCGAGAGCAACTTCAGCCCAAAAATGCAGTTTGCCCCATTTGCTCTCGCGGACTCAACTCCAAAGCACTTTTTGTGTTTTGAACATTCTTAACTCCCACAAAGGGTATCCTCTCGACAGTCAGTCGATCCTGGATGAAGTACAATCCTCGAATTTCAAGAATTCACTTCCTTACACTATTTGCTTGGGAACAAGTTTGTGGTGTGCACTGACAATGTCGTCACAAGCTACTTCCAATCAAAAAAGAAGCTGTTGCCTAAGCAGGCAAGATGGCAGGATTTCTTAGCGGAGTTCGACATAGATATGCAGCCTGGAAAGGAAAATAGTGTAGCTGATGCTCTAAGCCGCAAGGCTAAACTTGCAGCCGTGTGGCAGCTTCACGGGACGCTCTGCGATCAATTTCGTTCAAGAACCAATGAGAACCCTATCGCTCAAAATTTAGTGCAACTTGTTAAGGAGGGCAAAATGCCTTGACAGTGTATGTGCTCAAGTGGGGTAACCTTCACCAAGAGCTCATAAAGGAGTGTCATGACTCCAAGTGGGCGGGCGACCCAAGTCAAAAGAGGCCCTGGCTTTGCTCAAGGCCGCCTACTTCTGGCCGCGGATGCACGAAGACGTGGAAGCCTGCATGCAAACCTGCTTGGTGTGTCAACAGGACAAAGTTGAGCACCAGCGACCTGGCGGCTGGCGGACTCCTCCAGCCTTTGCCTATGCCTAGCCATCCGTGGGAGAGCCTCTCTATTTGCTTCATCTCCGCGTTGCCAAAGGTGGGGGAGCTGGGGTCCATTCTGGTAGTGGTTGATCGTTTTTCCAAGTACGGGACCTTGATCGCTGCACTGACCAATTACACGGCTAAAGAAGCGGCACGCCTCTTTGTCAATCACATTGTCAAGCTTTGGGGGATCCCTACGAGCATCGTGAGCAGCCGCGACCCCAGGTTTACTGGCAAGTTTTGGACCGAGGTGTTCAAAATCTTGGAGTTTGAGTTGCTCTTCTCTACCAATTTTCACTCGCAGACGGACAGACAAACGAAGCGGGTGAACGCTCTGTTGGAGTACTTGCGGCACTATGTTAGTGCCAGCCAAAAAAATTGGATGCATCACCTGGATGTCGCCCAGTTTTCTTACAACTTGCAGTGCAGCGAGTCTACAGGCTGCAGCCTTTTCGAGCTAGCAATCGGGCAACAGCCGCTCGCCCCACATACGGCTGCTACAGGAAAGCAGTTCCGCAGTCCTGTTGTTCTTCAATTTACCTCTAACCTACAGAAAAAAAAGGTGAAATTGCGAGGGCAAACTTGGAGAAAGTGGCTTGACGGATGAAGAAATGGGCTGATGAAAATGGGCAACCTCGGGAGTTCGCCGAAGAAGACCGCGTGATGGTCAAGTTTCAGCCACAACAGTTCAAGGTACTGCGGAAGGTGCACAAGGGATTGCTACGCAAGTATGAAGGCCCATTTACCGTCGTCAAGTGTGTGGGCAAGGGTGCCTACAAACTGCAGCTGCCGATGAACCTCAAGACCGACCCCATCTTTCACGTTAGCAGGCCGAAGCTATACCACGAAGTCGCGGAAGATCCGAGCCGTGGTGTGTTGGAGCGAGCACCTGCGACCTTGGTCACATTGTTCGACAAACAAGCGGAGTCCATCCTGGACACTCGACTCATTAGGCGACGTGGAGTTCCGCCGAGTCCTGAGTACTTGGTGAAGTGGAAGAATCTCCCCTACCGAGGCTAGTTAGGAGAAGGCAGATACACTTTGGCAATACTAAGCACTCATCGACGAGTTCCAGAAGCAACGCACGACGAGGACGCTTGCGCATTAGGTGGGGGAGAGTGTCAGGGGCTTAGAAAATTCTACACAGCCCGGTCCCTGGCCCAACTCCGCAAGCTGAAGCAGGTTTAATCGGGTTGTCAAGGAGACGCAAATCCAACCAGTTGTACGAGAGTAATGGGTTGCAAAACTGCTGCCATTATGCCTATTATCCCTTAGAAAAAACTGCCATGAGTCATGGAAGAGATTCTTGGGCTTAACTTTTATGAGGGCTCATTATGTGGGTTAATGAGAGAGTTAATGGGTGAGTTATGGTGGCTAGGTTCATTGTATCTCTAGGCTTATAAGTAGTGGGTGTGGCTAAAGCCAAAATACACAAGTGTGTGTATGTGTGTGTTGTAGATCTTTTTTCTAAGTAATTGAGAGTACTTAGTTTTTTTTGGGTTAACCTCTATCTCTCTTTTCTTCCCTTTGCATACTTAGTTGTAGGACGTGAAAGTCTGTGCTAGCAACAGGAACAAAGGCTTGTCTATCTTTGCAGAGAAAGGTGGGCGCCGCACGAGCTTTGCGAACAAAAACACTAAGCCGTGACAAGCTGCTATGAACCCGATCCGCTAAATTCTGCCTTAGAGATTATGGCGTAATAGTATGTCACGGTCTTAGCATTTTTGTTCACAAGCCCGCGTGGCGCCCCCTTTCCTACTCGAAGATGGACAAGCCTTTGTCCCTGTTGCTAGCCCGGACCTTTGCATCCAACAACTAAGTATGCAAAGGAAAAAAAAGAGAGAAATAAAGGTTAACCCAAAAAAACTAAGTCTCTCAATTATTTAGAAAAGAGGATTACAACACACACATACACACTCCCTCTTGTGTTCTTTGGCCTTAGCCACACCCACTACGTAATAGGCCTAGAGATACAATGAACCTAGCCACCATAACTCACCCACTAACTCATACATAATGACCCCTCATAAAATCTAAGCCTAAGAGTCTCTCCCACAACTCTTGGCAGTTTTTTCTACGAGATAATAGGGCATAATGGCAGCAGATTTACAACCCTTGATTCTCCCACAACGGGCTTGATTCAGGTCTCCTCGACAACCAGATTCAACCTGTTTCAGCTTGCGGAGTTGGATCAGGGGCCGAACTGCACAGAATTTGTCCCTGACACTCTCCTCCACCTTATGTGCAAGCGTCCTCGTTGCGCACTGCTTCTAAAACTCGTCAATGAGCGCTTGGTATTGCCAAAGTGTATCTGCTTTCTCCCAACTAGCCTCGCCGTAGGGGAGATTTTTTAACTTCTCCAAGTACTCAGGACTTGGCGGAACTCCATGTCACCAAATGAGTTGAGTGTCCAGGTTGGACTTAGCTTGTCTTTCGAACGAAGTGACCATGGTCGCAGGTGCTCACTGCGACACACCGCGGCTCGAATCCTCCGTGTCTTTGTGGTACAACTTTAGTCTGCTGACATGAAATAAGGGGTGGATCTTAAGGTTCGCGGGTAGCTGCAGTTTGTAAGGCCCCTTTGCCCACATACTTGACAAGGTAAATGGGCCTTCATTCTTGCACAGCAGTCCTTTCTGCACCTTTCGCAAGGCCTTAAACTACTGCGATAGAAACTTGACCGGCACGCGGTCTCTCTCGGCAAACTCCCAAGGTTGCCGCTTTTCGACAACCCACTTCTTCATCCGTTGAGCCACTTTTTCCAAGTTTGCCCTCGCAATTTCACCTTTTTCCTGCAAGTTAGAGGTAAATTGAAGAGCAACAAGACTGCGGAACTACTCTCCCACAGTAGCCGCATGTAGGGTGAGCGACTGTCGCCCAATCGCCAACTCGAAGGGGCTGCAGTCTGTAGACTCACTGCGCCACAAGTTGTAGGAAAACTAGGTGACATCCAGGTGATGCACCTAAATCTTCTGGTTGGCACTCATATAGTGTCACAAGTATTCCTCCAATAGAGCATTCACCCGCTCCGTTTGCCCGTCCGTCTACGGGTGAAAACTAGTGAAGAAGAGCAACTCGGACCCCAAGATTTTGAACACCTCAATCCAAAACTTGCCAGTGAACCTAGGGTCACAATCACTCACGATGCTCACAGGGATCTCCCAAAGTTTGACGATGTGGCTGACAAAGAGGCGTACAGCTTCTTCAACCGTGCAATCAGTCGATACAGCGATGAAGGTCCCATATTTGAAAAAACGATCAACCACCACCAGAATGGACCCAAGCTCCCCCACCTTTGGCAAGATAGAGATGAAGTCCATAGAGAGACTCTCCCATAGACGGCTAGGCACAGGCAAAGGCTCAAGGAGTCCGCCAGGTCGCTGGTGCTTAACTTTGTCCTGTTGACACAACAAGCAGGTTCCCTGTGGCCAAAAGTAGGCGGCCTCGAGCAACGCCAAGGTCCGCTTCTGACCTGGGTGGTCCACCCACTTAGAGTCATGGCACTCCTTGATGGGCTTGCGGTGAAGGTTGCCCCACCTGGGCACGTACACCCGCACGTACACCCGTCGCCCCTTGGTAAGGAGCAGCCCGTCGCTCAGCCAAAACCTTCGCGTTTTGCCCTCCTTGACAAGCTGCACCAAATTTTGAGCGATAGAGTTCTCATTGGGTCCCAAACGAAGTCGATCGCGAAGCGTCCCGTGAAGCTGCCACACAGCTGCCAGTTCAACCTTGCGGCTGAGAGCATTAGCCACGCACACAGTTTTCCTTCTTGGGCTTGTATTGCATCTCCATGTCAAACTCCGCTAACAAATCTTGCCACCTTGCTTGCTTAGGCGACAGCTTTCTTTGCGATTGGAAGTAACTCGTGGCAACATTATCGGTGCGCACCACAAACTTGCTCCCAAGCAAATAGTGCTGCCAAGTTCGCAAGCAATGCACCACAACGGTCATTTCCTTCTAGTGGATGGTGTAAAGCCGCTTGGTGTTGTTGAGCTTGCGGCTTTCGTAGGCAACGGGGTGTCCATCCTGCACGAGGACACCGCCAATAGCAAAGTCAGAGGCATCAGTGTGTATCTCAAAGTTGCGACTGCAATCGGGAAGCCGCAACATTGGATTCTCCATCACCGCTCACTTAAGGTCCTCGAATGCCTCCGCATATTGAGAGGTCCAAACCTACAAATAGTTTTTCTTGAGGAGATCCGTCAACTGGGCTGCTCTCGCGGAAGTAGCCCGCAATGAAGCGGCGGTAGAAGTTGACGAGCACAAGGAAATACCACAACTCGAATACCATCGTTGGGGTCTCCTATTCACAGATGACTTGCACCTTTCGCTAGTTCATGCAAATCAAACCCTAGCCTATCTGGTGAACAAAGAAGTACACCTCTTCCTTTGCGAATATGCACTTCTCCTTATTGACAAACAGCTGATTCTCCCGTAGCACTTGGAAGATGGTTCGCAAGTGCTCGATGTGCTCCTCTAAGGTGTTGTTGTATACCACGATGTCATCGAGATACACCACCACAAAGCGATCGAGGTAAGGATGGAACAACTTGTTCATGAGTGTGCAGAAGGTCGCTTGCGCGTTCGTCAAGCCGAACGACATGACAAGGAACTCATAGGCCCCATACCTCATCATGCACATGGTCTTTTCCTTGTCTCTTTCCACAATCCGCCCTTGATAGTACCCAGAGCGAAGGTCGAGTTTGATGAAGTATTTCGCTCTGCCTAATTGGTCAGAGATCTACAACCAAAAGGGTGGTATTTGTTTTTAACCATTACCTTGTTGAGCGCCCCGTAATCAATAAAAAACCGCAGGCTTCCGTCGCTCTTCTGTTGGAACAAAACTATTACTCCATAAGGCGCTTTCGATGGTCGAATAAAGCCTGCATCCAGGAGCTCTTTCAACTGCTTCTGTAGCTTCTCGAGGTCTGGCAGGGCCATTCTATATAGCGCTTTCGCTGGTGGTTTGGCTCCTAGCTCGAGCTCGATGGCATGATCCACCTCCTGCCTGGGTGGAAATTACTTAGGCAACTCCTTTAACATGACATCATGGAATTTTGCCAAGACTGCCTCAATCTCGGTAGAAAGGCCCTTCTCCTAGAAAACCTCCTCGCTCACCTCGCGAATGACCGCAAAGTAAGTCATCTCGCCACTGTTCACACCCTTTCGCAACTGCAAGGCAGAGAAGGTCTGGGTGCTTACCGCTTTCTCCTGGCTGGCTAGGACCATACACGGGGTCGCCTCCTCCATGATGCTCAAGACCCTAAGGTGTGGCACCGGAATAGCCTTCGACGAAGCCAAATAGTCCATACCTAGTATGACTTGAAGGTCGTCGATAGGTGCGGCGGTGAAGTTTGCAGTGCCTCCCCAAGGTCCCACCACATTGCCCACGCTGTTGGCCACACCCGCAACAAGTTGTGCCTCAGAATTGACGGCCTTGATCCTGATTGCAAGGTTTTAAGTGCCCGTCGGCACGGGTCGTATCTACCATGCCGTACCGTGCCAACAAGATACTTGCACGATACAGACCCCGTGCCGATGGCACAGCTCAAAACTCTCTACTTTTTAAATTAGTAAGTAATTTCCTCAATAAAGTTCAAAAGAAGTGATAAAAAGACATAATAAATAGTTAGAATATGTTGTTGGTAAAGAAAATAAATATTTCATGCCATTATGTGTCGGCACACAAGAATTTTTTTTACCGGCACGCATCGGCACGGCTCGGCACGCACCGTGCCATACCGTGCCGGCATGTTTCCGGCACGACCCCGTGCCACGGCACTTAAATCCTTGCCTGCTTGCATCCTTCTCAAGGAGGAGGCCTATCCACTTGGCCTCCACCTCGGCAATGAAGTTGTGAGTGGCTCCCGTGTCCACCAGTGCTCATGTAGCCCTGCTATTAAGGGTCACATCGATGTACAAGAGTTCCTTGTTGAGGGGTTTACTGCTGCTTGCCAGTCCCTCAACCGCATTGACGAGCC
Organism: Ananas comosus; assembly: GCF_001540865.1. Classification (NCBI taxonomy): domain Eukaryota; kingdom Viridiplantae; phylum Streptophyta; class Magnoliopsida; order Poales; family Bromeliaceae; genus Ananas; species Ananas comosus. Next base: position 6,268,376 of record NC_033643.1, on the reverse strand, counting down.
TGAGCATGCCCATCTTCGTCGGTTCTGCATTGCCCTCACCCTGCTCGATGTGGACAGTATTCACCAACTTTTCTTTGAGCAGCCCCTCGCCCAATGGTTCTCGCCGTAGACGTAGCACGTCAATTTATTCGGCAGCGACGCAAGACCCCTCTTGCGACCCCTACGCTCCTTCTGGTCACGGCGGTCTCCCCCACCCTTAGCCTTGCTCGCTTTGGGTGTCTTGTTGCGAGTTGGATCCGCCCTCTCGTACTCAAGCAGTTTCTCCGCCAAGAAGATTGCGGAGGCCATGCCCTTGCATCGCGCCCCACAAGCTCTTTGTTGGCCCAAGCTAGAGTCCGTCAAGGAAGAAAAACAAGCGATCTTCCTCGGCCATGTTGGTGATGGACAGCATCAACTTGGAGCATTCCTTGGCATACTCCTTGAGCGTCCCGGTGTGTTTGAGCCGTCGTAGTTACCTTCTCACAAGGTATTCGACCTGCTCGAGGTAGAACTGCGCCTTGAGCTCATGCACAAAGTCCTCTCAGGTCTTCATATTGCATTAGCCCTTCTCGGCCTCTACAGAAAGCTGACGCCACCACAGCATCGTGTCATCAGCAAGGTACATGGACGAGGCCTGAACTTTTTCCTCCTCATCGTCCAACCGTACCGCTTTGAAGTAGCGCTCCATGTGCCACAGAAAGTTGTCGATCTCCTTTTCGTTGCGGATACCCCTAAATTTTGAGGCTCAGGGACACGTACCTTCGGAGCAGACTCTCTTTGCGGTTCACGCCCACGCGCCACTGCTTTTTCAAGGATCGCCATCCTTGTCTTGAAGTCCTCGACCTTGTCAACTCGAGCAACGAGTTCCTCAATCAGCTTCTTTCGCTCTTCGTCACAACGAGTTGTGTTGCCTTGAAGCTTTTTGAGGTCGCTTCAAAAGGTTGCCATGGTAGTAGCGAAGCTTTCCTCCATGCTACGAACTTCGTCATTAAAAGAGTTGAAGGAATCAGCCATTTTGGCGTATCTTTCACCCATTTTCGACATTATGTCCTGCAACAGTGCAAGACGGTCCTCCAACGATGTGGAATCCTTCGTGATTGCCCGCAGTTCTCTGCTCTTGCCTCGCTCAGAGGGCTGCCTCGGAGGGTCAACCCCAGCATCGATGACGGCAGCATCGAATGACGACATGGTTCCTTCTCGAACTGGCTCTGATACCAACTGTCACGACCTAGCGTTTTTGTTCGCAAAGCCTGTGCGGCGCCCGCCTTCCTACTCAAAGATGGGCAAGCCTTTGTCCCTGTTGCTAGCCCGGACCTTCGCGTCCTACGACTAAGAATGCAAAGGAAAGAAAAGAAAGAGATAGAGGTTAACCCAAAAAACCTAAGCACTCTCAATTACTTAGAAAAGAGGAATACAACACACACATACACACTCCCTTTTATGTTCTTCAACCTTAGCCACACCCACTACTTACAGGCCTAGAGATACAACGAATCTAGCCACTATAACTCACCCACTAACTCACACATGTTCATAAAAGCTAAGCCCAAGAGTCTCTCCCACAACTCTTGGCAGTTTCTTCTAAAGGATAATGGGGCATAATGGCAGTAGTTTTGCAACCCTTGATTCTCCCACAACGTGCTGGATTCGGATCTCCTTGACAACCCGGTTCAGCCCATTTCAGCATGCGAAGTTGGGCCAAGGACCAGGCTGCACAGAATTTTTTTAAGCCCCTAACAAGTAGCACATAAAATCCGCTATAGCGGCCGCTATGACGGGCATAGAGGCCGCTATTTAAAACACTACTAAAATTGAAGATATTATTCAAGGAAAATGCACAAAGCCAATCATAGAAATGAATCCCAAAAGCTGAACGCAAACAAAAGAAATTGACCTTCTGATTACGAGTTCATCATGACTCAAGTTGCATTAAGGAAAACTTGCAAAATCACACTTTCAAGCAATGGCCATTATTAATGCCAAAGATGATTAGATTCAAACCCGAAAGTTAAGCCTATTAACCACAAGAGTTAGAAGGTAGAAAATACCCAAAAGCGATTTCACTTTGTTGCTTTGCAGGTGTCCGATAAAATGCCACTCAATATCTGCAGGAAGCTGAAATAAGAAGAATGTATCAGTAGCAATCCCGTGGAGAATAAAAATGAGATTATCTTCCAAATCTAATAAATGCAAAGATAGGGGCATTTAGGCCAAAGAAATAGTTGAGCTGATAACTAATCTAATCTCTACTTTCACTAATCCCATCGAGATTTTCTAAAAAGTTCATAAGTAGCCCTCTTATTATTGGAAGCTACCTAGCAACACTTAGATCCAGCTCTACACAAACCATTTTTGTTTCATCCTAAGGCATGAATATTCCCAATTTGTGACCGACCTATAAAATAAAAAGATTATCAAGTTCAGTCAATCTCTGTTTTCAAAAAGCTGAAGTTTGCTAGGGCAATTCAAAGAGGACTCATAGTACAAGATTTCATTACTAAAGCTATCTTATATACTTATCAAGAAAATAAAATGGATTGTAATATAGTTACATCTTTGATAGAAAAGGTGCCTAAGGATGCGACACAAACTCGATCTTGTCGTAGACTGCCCTCCTAGAGAGGGCTGGCCAACTAACTCATGGATCATGGCATCCCCAAATTCCTGAGGTAGTGGTAAAGCTCCCAAAGGCATGTTTTGAAATTCCAAAAAAAAAAAATCCTACCAAAGCCATATTCAATCAACTAGCATCACTTATTTCTTTGCTGTGATAGTCAAAATAAAAGATGTTCCTTTTTTCCATTTTTCCTTCTTCTACAAGGTAATGAAAAAGTGTACTCTTGAATACAAGGACCAACAAAGAAGATTATGGCAACTAGAAAATTAGACAAGTTTCTATTTTAATTGGAGCGATCCAATTGAGTTGATGGTAGTCAAATCCTTAAAAGAAAGAGTGAGGTCCATAAAATGATGACCATGAGAAAAATCAAATCAATGCTCATTTGACCTGGCTTCTAGAACAACTTCTTTCCTCCAAGAAGCACCAACTAGGAATTTGCAAACAAAAGTCTCAAGCCCTTGCTATTATGGATAGTTGAAATGAGCTTCTAGCCCCTAAAAGCAGCTTTAGTTTGAAGATTCTGTTCCTATTGTAGCAAGAAATTAAAAAAAAAAATTTCCTTTCTGTGTGTACTTTTGGATTTCTAAATTTTAATGAAAAATAAGCTAGAGCTTCTTCAAACAGCTCTTCTCAAAGAGCAATTCTAGAATGTTTGGCCACGCTATAGCTTCTGTAGAACTTATGTGTTTTGAAGAAGTTCAGAATTTGAGCTTCTAATTTTGGCATAGAAACATTTATTCTTCCCATTCCAGCAAAAGCTGCAACATTTTTGCTCACCAAAATGCCTCACTGCTGCTTCTCAAACTATACAAGCTGTTTTAGAAGCCAGGTCAAACAAACATTTATTTAGTTGGGAAAGCTCCTGTAAGCTTCCTTTCAGAAAGTCAATCTACTAAACATTTACGGTGCAGATATGGCTTAATTTCTCATGAATAATTAGTTTCTTATGAACAAATATATCACATAGATATCATGGCATGTCAAACTTTTATGCTAAGGCCACTACATGGTCTTATTTTCTGGTTCATCTGTGAAATCCAATACTTTTTCCAAGCATTAGTGCTAAACTGGCACTCACATACTGCTTAGAAATGTAGGCAGAATCTATGAATTAGCTTAACTGTTCCTCAACAATTTCTGCTCACATTTCTTCATCTTAAGCCAAAAAAAAAGGCCAACATAACCCCCAGAGTTGTAAATAGATAATCTCAAGTAATGCAGTTTAGCATATCATCAATTCCAGAGGATTCTTTATATGTAAGTAGGCCATCCAAATCTTAATATATTAATTAGTTTCAGATGACGCAATATTTTGCCACACGAAGAAACACTAGAGACTACTATCTAGCATATCGTTTCTACCTTTCAATGCTCTATAACAAGAATGCTACTTGTAGAACTCTGTCGTTACATCTATTAAACAGTCATAGTGCACAAGTAACATTTACATTAAATTTCAGCAATTGTCCATTTGTCCTCACTTTTACTTTAGTTTTGTTTGGTTCCAAAAATTTCAGATGCTACAATTTAGCACCTTTCCATTGCATATTGTTGCTATCATACTATTTCCGTTGAATTTGTTTCATTAAATTGAATAGAAATACCCGCATGATATTCCCTAACTGCCACGTGAATGACTTTTGGACCTTTCAATTCTCAAATTGCAATTATGCAGGCATCTGCACCCAATCTAACAGCCCTGCAGGCACTACTCTGAAATTCCACATGTATAAGAGGCCATAGGTCTTATTCATAATAGTCTTAAGCCTAAATACTAAAACCCTCAATTTTGTTTCATTCTATGGAACTAATCCACTTTTTTATTCTATGAAATTCTACATGTACAAGGGGCTGTAGGTCTTATTCATAATATTCTAAAACCTAAATACTAAAACCCCATTTACTAATCCCTGATTTCAGATATTTTATTCACAATGAAATAACCTAAAAAAGGAAAAAAATTTCAAGGAATCTTGTACTTAAAATCAATTAGGAAACTAAAATAACAAAAAGATTAGGCATAATAGAATTATTAATCAAAAAAACCTCACAACATTGCACTCAAAACAACCTAAGAAAAGATGGGAAATTGCCCAAGTCAACAAGAAGGCTTTCTCTTACCAGTTATTGTTATACAAGTTGAGTTCAAATTGCGGCAAATTTGTCATCAATTAGTCAATCATAATTTATAGGGGGGAAATCTATAATAAATATTAACTACTTTTTAAACCTACAATTGGGTCGAACTCCAATACATTCTATTAGACAATCAAAGAATTTCGCCCAAAAATTCGATTAGCTTCTCAAAAATCAATGAAATAAACATGTGATGATCGACCTAGTCATTCCAAGTAAAATCTTTACATTCCTTTTGAAAATACTAGGCGGCAACAAGATATGACCACTTTCGCTAGCAACTTGGCTCCGCATCAATTCTAATCAAATATTATCCAACTAATGCCACATTCTTAGGAACTATGCTTCGATAAACCATGCAGATGTCTGAGATCCCCCTTCTGAGATTAAGGGAATAAATTGTAGGGTACTTACAATCCTTGAATTACTTGTGCGAATCTAACTAATGAAGTCTAATCTACTAACAATCAATCTCATTATGAAAAAACAAATTAAAGATACGACAAAGATTGCATAAGGCTTCATTTGGGGTTGCGGGCGGAGTGCATTGTGCATGGTGAAATAGAACAATGGGAAAAATATTCCACTTGTTTTCCTTAAGGGCTTGTTTGGTTCACCTAATTTAGACTCTGGAATCGGAATGGAATTTACTGATTCCAATAGCTGTTGTTTGCTTTAGAGGAATCAGATTCCGATTATGCCATGCCACTCTGGAATAGAAATAAGCCCAATCCATTTATAATAGTCCAATCCGACTTTGAAACCTGGATTGGTCCATACCAGCGTAAACAACTCAAAGCCTTCTCTCATAAACGCCTCCTCCTCCTCTCCCTTAACCAAAACCCTCTCTCAAAAGTCTAGGCATTCCAATTGTCCATTCCGATTTCTATTCCAATAATGAACGAAATATTTTTGGATGATTCGTCTATTATTCTATTTTCCATTCCAATGCAATCCAATTCCATTTCCCATTCTCATTCCGATCATGAGCCAAGCTTGCCCTAAGCGATTTGCACGCGGTGGTGATGGCATATGTTCGGTCAAAATATTGTTTCAGGAAGTCCGCTGAAAAATGAAGAAGCATATCTCTACGTACTTTCCCTTTCGACCTAATCTTATTACAATTCAAAAGATTGCATTTGTACTAAAAATTCCCCTTCCCATTTTTCTGATAGGGAACGGGGACAACGTAAAAATTCTTCCTAACCCTATTTTTTCTTTTCGCATTAGTAGTAGTAAAAATTCCTATCAACTTATGATCCCAGCAAACCAAATAAATGGAAAAAGAAAAAAAAGAAAAAGAAAAAGAAGAGTATGATTTGTTAGCACGATGCATTACACCGTCGCGGTGATTTACCTTAATGCACGAACACGGGCAAAAATAATACATCATTTTCTGGGTATCTGATCACACTCCTCATCTCATCTATCAATTTGTTTGGATAATTCCTTTCAACCCTATTTTTCAATACTAATTTAAAGATCGCAACGAAAAAATAAATTAGAAAAAAGAAAAATTTAGCTCTCGAAATCGAAGGAGAGAAGAGAAAAAAGAAAAGAAGATTATTAGCAAAGAAAACGATTTAGATTTAGATGCAGAGGAAAAGAGAGAAAATCGACCAATTTCTTTCTCCGCTTTCCAAACTCGAAAAGGAGAGAGGAATAGGGGGTAGGTAGTTTAAAAATAAATAAAAAAGAGAGAGAGAGAGAGAGAGAGAGAGAGAATGAAAACCTGAGGGGCCTTTTCGAGGAGTTCTTGGACGTAGTTCTCGCCGAAGCAGCGGTGGCCGGCGTCGTAGACGTGGCGGACGACGGCGGGCGGCTTCGTCTTGCTGACGGCCACCACCTTCACCCGCTCCGGATGCCGCCCGCACCGCTCCGCCGCCTGCCGCACCCGCGCCACCACCGCCCGCAGCGCCGCCGCCGCCCCCGCCCCCCCTTCCAGCGCCGCCGCCGCCGGAGCCGACATCCTTCTCCTTACTACTACTATTATTATTATTATTGAATTATTATTAAATTAGATGATGAAGGATGATGATGATGGCTTTTTTCTTTTTGACCTTCTTTCCGCCCGGAGTTCCACTCCTCTCTAGTCTCTTCCGGCTATCTTTCTTTTATTTATTTTATAGGGATAATTACCTATATAACCCTCCAACTTCTAAAAATACCTTATACGGTTTTTTTTTTTATTTGAGATTTTATGTCGCTCGTATCTTGATTGGTAAAGAACAATCTTGCTGTTCGTACCCATTATAGATTAAATTCGAATTAAATTTTGAGTCATTTTGATCACTAATAAGCAAATGATATCGAAAAATTGTAAAATTTATTTTCTCCATAGTTCAAATATGCTAGATCAAGCCTAATGGAGCTGATCATCGATTCGGAAGTTCCATCATCGAAAATGGCTTAATAGCACAGAGGCCTCCGTACTCCTAATAACACACAAGACCTACTATAATATATGTGTGTGTATGTATATATGGAATTAGACTACTACACTGTCAATAGTACCAAACCCTTGGTGCTATTAGTTTTTCAGCCCTTGGATGAAGTGATGTGTGGACAGTATAATAGTGGTCCTCGATTTAGGATGACAGTGGTCTCCTAGGGTTGAGTGGTTGGTTAGTTGAATAATATGATCTAACGGGTGGAAATGGTCAAACGAGTAGATCTAATGGCAGAAAACTCGATAGCACCAAGCATTTGGTACTATTGAAAGTATAGTAGTCGGACTCGTATATATGAATATATCGTGGGGCTACTATGCGTTTAAAAGTATTGACTTTTAACTTTTGAACCCCTGGATCTTTAGGGTTTACTAGTTGGTGGTGATAATAATATAAATCAAGAGGCCCAAAAGTTGAAAGTTGGTGCTTCCAAAAGTATGAAAGTTCAACTTTATATAATAAAATAGGACTACTATGCTTTGGAGGTACCAACTTTTAACTTTTGGACTCTTAGATCCCTAGGGTTTATTATATAGAGTTGAACTTTCGTACTTTTGGAAGCACCAACTTTCAACTTTTGGACCCTTGGATCCCTAGGGTTTATTAGTTGTAGTGATAATAATATGAATCCAAGGTTCCGACAATTGAAAGTTTGTGCTTTTAGCTCAAACACACCCCCCTTCTCTCCCCATCCTCATCCCCATCCCCAACACACACACACATAGAGAGAGAGGTAGGAGTATCCAGCCCTTTTTGCTATAGGGTTTCTATTCGTCGGATCTCATCAAGATCCACGCAGTAAGGCTGCGTTTGGAAATAGAATAATAATTTGAGGGACAAGTTTTTTATCCCTGGATTATCTCCAAATTTTAGGATAAAGAAAAATAAAAGTCATCTTCTATTTGGTTGGAAATTAGCTTATTCCCCAGAATAAGCTAAATAATATTTGTGTAATTTTTAGAGAGAAGAAAAGAATAGTGATAAAAGAATATAAAAATAATTAAAAATACCAAGATTGCCCTTATATATATCTCCCATAATTTATAATATATTTAAATTACTTATATAATAAAATTAGTGATGAACATGAACTATACTTATCATATATACAGTAATAAAAAAATTTGCATGAATAACTATTAAATAATTTAATTCACATAAGTGAAATATATATTAGTAAATACACCCGTTAACAATAAGATAACTGCCACCAATTATACATGCCAATATAGTTGTAGCAATTTAGGCACGTCAATATAGAGAGCAACATTATCACGCCAACACCAATCGGAAATAGCTATAAAAATGAAACAATTCATTGCTATCTTGTTCCAAAATTAATGACCTAAAATAAAATTTGACAGAATATCACATTTATGGAGTCCAATAGTCATATGTTGGTATTCAAATTGGATAGTTAAATACAAACGATAATGTATAGAAGAAAAATGTTTACAACATAGAGGAAACATGTTTAAAACACAATACACTATATCAAATTAATAGTCAAAGTCACACATTGATTTTGTTAGGCATTCTGTATTGGCAACTTTGAGTTGGAGTCTTGAAAGGTTCAGTTCGTGTTGTCAACGGTTGAAGAATTCGAGATTCCGAGAAGAACTCAAAAACATCTTACAAAGTTGAATCACGATGCTCAGGTATGAATTAGATGTTTTCCATGGTGATTCATCTGGATTTATGATATTAGAATCATATAAGTAATGATTAGTAGATTAGAAGTGATTTTTGGAACTTTTGAATTATTTATAACAATATTTTATACTCAAAACTGGGCTGAAAAATCTGATGTTTTATACTGAGTACCGATACCCAAAATTGAGTTCCTCAAAATTCGAGAGCAACAATTCTGTAAATTGAATTGTGTACCGGTACCATATTTTAGTATCGGTACTGCATCGGCCGAGTGCCGGTACTCAGCATTAGGAAACTCCTGTTGCTTCATGGTGTGCCGGTACCCACATTCAAATACTGGTATTCAGTGTATAAGTTTCCTAATATGACTTTAATCCGACTCTAATTGATTTTAAAGTCTATAAATACAATTGTAGGGTTCTCTATGATGAAGAAGCACTAAGAATTCATGAGAGAGTAACTCTAGAGGCTAGGTTTTTTGTTTTAAACCATTTTCCACCAAATAACCTCTTTAGGTCAATTCGAGATATTGGAATTCAATATGTATATGTCGAATTGATCTAAGTTTTGCTTAGAGACTTTTCTCTGGTTCTTCAACGACACTCTAAGCAGAGGATCACCATAGAAACATGAATTTACTCTTCATGAGCAGCATCGTGGATTCGGCGTGATCAAGGCGATTCGTAGATTCGAATCGTGAGTGCTCGAGGATTCAAGTGACGTCCGTGGATTTGGACGTGGGGCGTGGACAACCCGGTGACGTACGCGAGATACGCGGAGGTAAAAAAGAGGTCGAGTCTGTGGAGTCGGTAATCACTTTGTAATCTTTTACTCTTAGTGGATTGTTCTTTCGTGTGTTGTTCCATGTAGGTTTTTCTTCAAATTGGAGTTTTTCCATGTAAATCTCGGTGTGCTATTTTATTTTTTGCACTTACTTTTATCACATTGAGATTCGTATTTTTGGCCTATACACCTATTCACCCCATCTAGGTGTTTGATAGTATCTAGATAGATCCGAGGGTTCCCTCATAACCTAACAGATTTTAGCCTCCAATACACCAAGTTGTAAATGCAAGAGTTTTTATTACATAGTGACGAAAACTATCCTACCAATTACTCCATAACTGCTCTATAATCACAGTGCGAAGAGTGAAGCCTCATCGTGACTCATCTATTCCAACGAGATGTGTAGGATATCCCCTGCTGCTCTTCAAGGGGTGTCGGCTCCATTTGCATGTTGAAGTATATATCACTTCCCTGATGTCGTTTAATAAAGTTATGAATAATACAACATTCTAAAGCTATGTGGCATTGCACCTTGTATGGAAATGGAGTCGCTTGGCGGAGCACCTTGAATCGCTTCTTCAAAATCTCGAAGGCATTCTCAACAATATTTCTAAGTTGCGCGTGCCTGTGATTGTATAGATCTCGCAGTCCTCGATGTGTGCGCGCTCTTATATTACCATCAAATTGCTCAAGTGATATCGCTCCCTCTAAATGGCGCAGGGAATCGATTGGTATTTTGCATAACCTGAATTGACCAAATAGAATTTTCCTATACAAGAACTGCCGATTGTTAATTCATGCTATTATATAAGAAAGAATAGAATTTTAAAATAGCATTACCTTCAGAAACCATAAAACCGCCGCTCTCACAACACCAATGCAGCACCCTCATATCAGCTGCAGATCCTGCCCATCCGGTGCATACGAACAAGAACTGATGATCAAACGAGCATGAGATCATCATGTTCTGTGATGTGTATTCTTTGCGACAATGATATCATGGTTGCTTGCTCTTTCTTACAACCACTGGTATATCCGTCCCATCTATAGCGCCAATTGCATTCTACAAGTAATAAAAGAAATATCAACAAAGGTGAGAAATTTATAACTTAAATAAAAAAAAATGTAGTATTATAACTTGTTAAAATCGGAACGGCGAAAAATAGATCCAGAAAATAATTTAATGCAAGAAAAGAAAAGATAAGGAAAGAACACACCGATATTTACATGGTTCGGCCAACGGCCTACGTCCATGGGCGAAGACGGAGCAAATAATTTATTAATGTCGAAAAGGCGGAGTACAAAGAAAATCTCTCAAAGATCAAAACTTGATTAGATCCGAAATGCCGCAACAAGCAACTCCGGAAAAACGAGGCTGCTCTCTCACCAATCCGTACGGACCACAAAATTAGCACTAATTAGTACGGCTCCTTCTTGGTTCTCTCCGCAACAGCCGTACGCACCCTCCAAGAGGCTTAATTAATTAGTGCATGACCACTTCTAATTTGTCGCGGCGGCTTCTTGATCGTCCGGAACATACATTGCTTGGCTTAATTAGTATGTGGCATCTTAATTTGGTCGCGGCGATTAATTTGGCCGTAGCATATATTTATAATACATGTCTCCTAAATAGAGTCTAATCCTAATTCAATTAGAAATTAGATTCCGACTCATAATCCATATATGCCAAATTAAATCTAAATAATATCTAATCCCAATTAGATTAGGATTTATCCTCAATTTAGATAACTACAAATCTAAACCAAATATAACATAACTAATATCACCTTGAAGGGAAATAATGGGTTATCCCTAATTTTGGGGTGTATCCTAGCATTACCACTTGGCAGTTATATAATCATGTTGAAGTTCAACCACACCATGCAAAATATTATTAAAATATCTATAGTCTCCCCTGAGTGCTGAAACATTTCAAGCGAGCACTCTATTTGTTACACTATGGCCGACAACAAACCAAAAAATGTCGAGTTGTTCATCAACTAACCATACGATGCATCCAAGATATATTAAGTTTCTATGCAAGGTGACCAAAAACTAATAGTAGAGTAGGAAAGTTTTTTATCTAGTTAGGACGGAAGGAAGGTGCACCAGATTTATGGCCAACGACTGCCCTTTGCATGACCATTTGACGATTGATTCACATATAAAGAATATCGCCACTCAGTGACATAAAGATCGATCTGTTGAGGTTATCTTTGAATGCTTCGCATGTAGAGAGGATAGCTTCTAGGGACAGATTTAGAATATCATACAATCTTACCATACACTCCTCTATAGAGTGCACCTTTGGACGTGCGTCGAGCTCACGCTGTAGCATTTGCTCGACGATGTTCAATCGCTTCTTGCCGAGATTGGCCAGCTCTTGGATGGCATCAAAGGTGCACTCAAGTCTTCCCTTATGGATTGATGTTGGTGTACTACTTGAAGGAGGTGACAAACGTCGTCTCTTACCAGAAGAAGTATGGACTGAAGTGTGGCTACTGTTCAAATTTTTCACTTTTCATTGGAGTTGGAGTAGGGGAATAGAAAGTTGGATTATTAGGCCTTTCTTCATTCGCCGGAGACAACAATAAAGTTGAGCCGCAGATGATTGGCCAAAGCCAGAAGGGCCTGCTATAGAATTTGTAATTTGTTGTAGTATTGCGTTTGTACCCAGAGAAGATGAGGATGTGTTGCGAACATCCTCACTGGGCAGTGGTTTTTCTAGATAGAAAAGCAATGTCTTGATATGCAGGGAAGGGTTTGTCCTTACGCCTCGAATAAGTTGGGTTTTCCTGCCAAAAAAGTATGCCACAATGGTCATGTCACAATATTATTATCATATTGTTTAAAAATTAATTTAATAGAATGGTTAAATAACACACCGCTACCACCGCATCCCAATCACTCGGATCTCTGGCTATCAGAATGTTACGATCGTAATCCCATCCCCATCCACTCTTGTTAGCCAATGTTTGGTATATAATGAATTGCCACTTCAATACTTTCAAACGATTTTGAAGATGGCTTTTGGCAAAATTCACTTTAGTTCGCGCATTAAAGTCATGAACAATTCTTGTCCAAGCCAATGAAGTGGAACTTCCATTTACAAAATTATCGAGAACATGTTCTTCAGTCATCAAGTTCAGTATAGCAGAACTCATGACCTCTGTCCAATTTCCATATCGTACTCTAGTTTTGGATGTTTCATGATCGTGACTTTTGTTGCTTTGGCTTTCGGTTGATGCGATTTCAATGATGTTATAATTTTTCCTTACTTCACAATTTGCGGTCTGTTTTGCACGACCATCTGAAGGGGACACATATGCATGGAAGAAGAAATTAAGAAGTTGTCATAAAGTATATACTATATTATATCAATATGGCTCAGGGAAAAGATGGTAATAATGATTTCATGGTGGCTGCAATGCTATTAATAGCTTACCACCCAAACCATGAAATTCTTGCCTCTTCCTCATGCATCACCGCCTAATTTATAAAATAGAAGGCATACTGTAACTAAATACAACTGAGGCAACCATCAACTGAACAAAATAAGCGCCACCATTTCACAAATTCGCAATGTTCATTTCATTCAAGTTAATGATTATCAATAGATAGTTCAAACTTGAAATTTCAGATATTTATAAGGGACTATGATATAGCAATTTTAAGAAGATATAGATTTAATGGCAACAATTCATTCAGTCTTACTTATCATTAAGTAAAATAAACAACAATAAGGTCAGCATGTCTGAATCATCATCTGAATTGAATCGGCGGTAGCATTGGTCTAGTGCCATGCTTCCAAGCCACAAAACATCCGATTCCACCATACATCATTGCTAATATGTTAATTACATCGGAATCCATATCGGGAGCCATATACACCAGTAATCGAGTAAAGGTAATAACTTAAACCCAAAAGGGATTTGAGAAGCTCACCTCTGCAGGCTTGAAGAGGGCGGATAATAGTATATTTGGATCGTAGTCAAGATGGTTAAGTGTTACTCAAGCCTCAATAGTTCTCGAGAAGAGTTTGCATCTCAACACAAAGACATATATATAAAGGGAAGAAGACAACTTGTATTAGGTGGAAGGAGCTAAATAATAATAATAGAGGGGACTTGGCAAGTCGATGCAAATGCAATATTTGGAGATTTAATAACTTGCAACTGAAGCACTCACCTCAATTAATTACAAGGAACTAAGTTGCAGCCAATTGTTCTTGAGAAGGAGAGGCAGTTGGAAATCTAAACTCTCTAATGGAGAATTTGGAGAAAAGAAAAAAACGAAGCCTCTGAGAGGCGACTTGACAATGCGCAGCAACATCACCCAAGGAGGATATAACTTTATAATTTGCACCCGAGGGAGATCACCTCAATTTATTGAAGATCTGCACAGGGAACCGCATATCGCCAAACTATTAATGAGAAAGGGCGACAAGTTGAGAAAAATCCCTCGCAGTAAATAATAGATTTCAAATAAAGATGAAGGGTAGGTCGAATATGGAGTTAATATGAAATAGAATAAAATCGGTGGTGTGGAAGAAGATGACTAGAAAAGAGAGGTGGCATTAGGTGAGAGGATGGAGTAAAGAAGGAGGTTGAAGAGGAAGGTTGAGGAGGAAGAAGAAAGCTCTAGTAAAGAGACGAAGTTGAAGAAAAAATGGTTAGGCAAAGAGTAAATGGGTGTTAGTTACAAGGCTCTTGAACCAAGAGCCTTTTCCTTTTTTTAAAATAAATAAAATAATCTATTATTATTTACCTCTGCCCCTAATAAACCTCAGGAAAAAAAAATCCTATTATAGGGGTGTAATATACCGAATTTTAATATAAAAATAAGTATAAATAAAAATAGTGTAAGATACTATTTTTATTGGACTTAAGGAAATAAAGTATAAGTCAAAAATGACTTATGCTGAAATCGGAATAAAAACAGGAGATTTATAATTTTCTGTAAGAAACGGGGCTGATATTTTAGCAGAAAATTCACAATGTCAGAAAATTATGAAAATCTGAAAATATGTCGGGATTATTTTTATGAGGCTAGATTTAAAGTTTCATATTATTCCGACACCTGGAAAGTGAAAAATAAAATCGAACTGCTATCTGCTAGAGATTTTAGTTCGCAGAGCTTTCGGTGACCAAAAATGGTCCAAACTAGAAAGTTAAGATATTTTCTTTCTTGTTAGCTTAAACCGAGCCTGACTGTCAAATTTGAGCGCAAACAGACATTTAGAAGGGCTCCGACGAAAAGTATCAGATTCTAAGCTGCTAAACTGAGAATTTTGTTTATGTGAGGGGTTGCCTTGTAAAAGGGGTATTCTTCCCCTTTATTCTTCTTCTTCACAGCCAGCACACTCCACAACACACACCCACACGTATGGAATGGAGGAGAGAGAAACCCTCCCTTTCTCTCTCTAAATATCTCTCTTATCTCTCTAGATCTCTCTCAAATTCGCGGCGTTGGCGAAGAGCGAGCTTGGGAACGCGTTGGGAGCGACGGTTCGAGTCTTCGTGCGCCCAGTTGAGCGGCGTGCTTTCGACTCGACATTTGCAATATTAGTAAGTGTTTAGGATTTGGTTTAATTCTTAATGTTTAGTGTTCTAGTAGTCTCTAGAGTGTTTCTAGCATGTCGCTCCATTTAATTTTGGAATATTTGGAGGTTAATTTCATGCTAAGGCTAGAAATGGGGTTTGGGCAAATGATAGGTTTTGATCTAATTAAACCTATTGTTCTCTAATTGAAGGTTAGAGACGAGCCGTTGATGACCCTAGGTCGCGGATTAGTGGGCGTTCGGTGATCGATTGCGGATTCGAGCCGAACCGGGTAGCGTGTGCCGCGGGAGGCAGATTGCAAGTGACTACAAGCAATCGGAAAGGGATTTGAGATGGGTTGTGCTCACCGAAGTTATGCCAACCATGTAGTTCTTCATCTTGTGAGAGAAATTGGAGTGCCTATGAAGCAGCACAAACAAAGAAAAAAAATAGATTATCTTCGGAAATGTTAGATAATCTTGTTTATACTAGAATGAATACATTAGCAATGAAAAAGTGGTCCACTTTGGAATCACAAGATTTGGAGCCTATCGATTTAGAAAAACTTCATGAACTTTCGGAGTATATAGATAATGGAAAAGGTGGAGATGGAGACGACGGTAAAGAAATTGAAGAAAATTCATGTCACGCCCCCGCCCCGAGTCCGCTACCGATTTGGTCCGGTTCGGGCGCGGTGAACGGACTGCCGAACGGACATCAACTCCCCTGTCCGCCCAAGGCCTCAACGACGAGATCATGTACACAAGTTCCCAGGAATTACACTTGATTACATACATGATCTAACAATGACGACGAAGCACAAACAGTGCTTATCAACCAAGAGCAAGCAACACAAGTAAAGCATACAAGTGATAAAAGAGAGATACTTAACCATTAAACTTATTTAACTTTATACAATTATTTCATCCTTACAATCTTCCAAAACACATGTACAAGCACTCCCAAATCCTCACTCTATACATCATCTACTCTCAAACATAAGTACAGGGTAGAGCTAATGCAAAAGGAAGTAAAGCTAGCTATGTACATAAACTACTAGGGCGCTATGCCCTTGCCGCGATCCTCACCGGGGCTACTCGAACTCGGACCTGCAACAAAGTGGGATGAGAACTACGAATAGTTCCCAGTGGGTTCGACGGCCGACTCCGCCGATCTTCCCACTAGGTCCAAGCAGGCACAGATAGATATGCAGATAGATAGATATATGGAATTGAAAGCATTAACGAGGAATAAGCAAGTATAGGTATGAGCATCTAACTATGCCTCACTCTGAAATCATGCATGCATGTCATTCATACTGAATTCGTAGGTACCATACTACTATGCTCAACAATAAGGGTTGCTCATTACTTTACCCAATCATTCGATCAATCAGGCAACACAATCTCACGTTTATAAGTCTCATAGGGAAAAGCCTTGCTGAACTATTCTCCGAGACCGCCTGCGGACAGATACACTGACTGTCCAGGCAGCACATGGCGACTGCCCCTCGAGTGACAAATACTCTGGAGTGCATAGCCTGTGGGGAGCGACCCCGACAAGCGCAGACAGGCTATGTGAGTATAATCTGAACTCACGAACTGGTCCTACCAACTAGAGTTGGTCTCATCATAGAATCAAGCATTCCAATACCCAAGCTCATAGTGTTTTGACTACACTAGGGTTCTCATGTTCAATGTCAACTAGATGTCACCCGTTTGTGTTCATCGTTAACTAGATGCCACTCATTCTTTTGATAAGTTCTCAATACTCTAGTCCACACTGCACTAGGTGTTCATAGCTACATGTACATCCAACACATATAGGGTTAACCATCTCATATTCAGCTCATGCATACTAGTTCTAGTGCTATATCAACTAAGCCACATTAACACTAGCATGCAAATATAGATATTAATAACTTAGTTCCCTATATGGCACATGTTCAATATGCAATTGATCAACATAATAACTTAGACATAGAAAGCAGTTCGACTGCTTCGGGATGGCACTCCCCCACCTTTTGGTAGTGCCGCGTAAGTAGCAAACTCGACGTCGCGATCCTTGTACGTCGCTTCAACTCCTCGGGGCAAAGCGAACCCTCAAGTATCAGTTTCGGCGATATCTTCGCACTCGCTCCTCGGATCGACGAATCGTCTTTGCCTACGCGTTCGAAGACTCAGCAATTAGGTTAATGACCTATTAAAATAGATCAAAACCTTACATTTCCAAAAATCCCAAATCCGTGCCCTAGGTTAGCAACGATAGGGAAATCCGTGGTGCGAGCTTCCATTTCGAGCTCGAGCCATCTCCTTAACCTCAATAGGTTCCATTCGAACCATCTCTAAACAATAAAAACCCCAAACCCTAGAAATACCATTAGAGGGTTTAGAGCTTACCTCTACACAAAGTTCCAAGCTTGAGGGAAAGAGAGAAGAAGACGATCTTCTTCTTCTTCTTAGTTTTCTCCTTCCTGTTTCCCTTCTTTTCCTTCTTCTTCTTCCTCTCCTTAGTCCTCTCCTTCTTTTCCTTCGTTCAAGAGAGAGAGAAGGAAAGAGTGTGAGAGGGAGAGAGCAAATGAGAGGGATGGGAGAGAAGAGTGGTCCCTCAGCCTCTCATATAAGCTATTTTGCAAATAAGCCCCTCAACTTTCCATCTATTAAACAGCTTTCACTGGGCTGATTTCGCAGCGAGGGACCGGTCCTAGCTCCGGGAGACCGGTCCCCGAGAGCCTCCCATTCGGGCAGAGGGGATTTTGCGTTCGGGAACCGGTCCCTGCCTGAGAGACCGGTCCCCGGGAGACCGGTCCTTGTCCGAGAGACCGGTTCCCGAGAGTTGGATTTTCGGGACTTAGCCAAATTTCGACCTTTCTCGTTGGGTTAACATTCGGGGACCGGTCCCTACCTGCCAGAGATCGGTTGCATCAAGGATCCCCGCCAGCTCAGCCTGATGGGACTGGTCCCTCCCTGCCAGGGACCGGTCCCGAAGAGCAATTCTGCTCCAGTGCAGATTTTGCACTGCTGCTCTCGCGGACTCTTCCTTAATGCACTTTACGCATTTTAATCATCTTCGGACTTTCCGAAGCTTACACCCTCGACAATTAGTCGATTTTAGACGAAGTCTAATCCTCGGATTTCGAGAATTTACTTCCCTTACAATTCATTAACTAACCTCGACCTTTTGTGGTTAAATCAAGAGTCGGAGTTCGCTAATTATAATTACTAAAACTTTCTATGCTTGTATGCTTTATATTTATTCAAGCTTTTATATATGCTTATATGTGGAATTGTGAGCTTTATATATTTTTTATTTGTTTACTGTTTAGACTTTAGATATGCTAGTATGCACTATGCAAAGTGCAAGTTTTATCTTGTATTTTGTTTTCAACTATGCTTTATGTGAACCTTCTATGTAATGAACCTTCTATGTAGTTTCCAACTATGTGAACCTTCTATATATTTAGTTTCCCACTATGCTTGTATGTGAACCATCTATGTTTTATATGTTTTATTTAGTTTCCAGCTATGTAGTTTCCAACTATCTTGTATTTACTTAATTATTTATTTATTTTGAGGCATAANTCCAACTATGTGAACCTTCTATATACTAAACCTTCTATGTGAACCTTCTATGTATTTAGTTTTCCACTATGCTTGTATGTGAACCTTCTATGTTTTATATGTTTTATTTAGTTTCCAGCTATGTAGTTTCCAACTATGTTTTATATTTAATTATTTATTTATTTTGGGGTATAATATAGTTTGCTATTTTTTTTACTTAATTAGCTTAATTTTGTAACTCTTTATTCTTATATTCTTAAGAAATATGAGTATTTATGCTAATAGCATAAATTTTGAGAGAAAAAAAACTTAATTTAATAGCCGAATTTTTTATCCCAAATTTTTAATTGGCGAACGTATAATATCCGTATAAATCACGTATCCGAATAATTGGCGAATCTATTTTTTAGCCGTATTTTTTAATAAGTTTAAAAATTAGAAGACGAATTTTATCCGAATTATACCCATACCGAATTTTTGCCGAATCCGAATTTACTAACTATGCTCCCAACCACTTTTCCGGAAAAGAACACCCTCTTGCGGTGGATCAGATCGCTGGTGTTCGTGAAATGCGTACAAGCAGTGGCGATGTCACGCCCCGGGACCGGCCATTTGGTCGGTTCGGGCACGTCGAACAGACGCCGAACGGACATCACCTCCCTTGTCCGCCCAAGGCTCAACACAAGTACAAATCAAGTATAAGGTTTGCACAAGCAGAAACATAACATACATGACTTGCACAAGGGCAAGCAGTAGCCAAAAGTGAAAGTACTAAACTAAACAATATACAAATACAATCATTAACTTTTAATCACATACATGCATTCAACATTCACGTTTACATTCTTTTCCATCATTTCTTCTCTTTATAAATCACATGACCTCCAAAATAAGCTTTTACATTTAAACATTTGTGATCATCAAATGCAAAAGATGATATATAAAGGGTATGAACTAGACATGTATAAAACCATCTCGGGTAGCCATTGTCTATGGGGCGATACCTTTACCGCGATCGTCGGCCGGCTCACTCGGTCCAGGCTCTGTGGAAAATAGTGGGGTGAGAACTACAACAAAGTTTCCAGTAGGTTCGGCCGCCGACCTCGCCGACTTTCCCACTAGGTTTAAATCAGACATAATAGAAGAATAAACGATAGATAGTAACCAACTAAACAAATGCAACTAATATGCCTGAATAAGATATAATCAATTAAGATGCTCAAATAGAATACTCATGATGAATGCAAGATCTCATTGTCCATTACCCAATTCTCTCGGCTAACCCGTAGATTTCGCCTAAAACGATTCACCAACTCAAATTCCTACTATCGAGGAGATACTCGCTACAACCCGACGGGACCGTCCTCTGAGGAGATACTCGCTACGACCCAGTGATGACTACTCCGGAACTCATCGCTCGAGGGAGTGTGACCGCCCTCAAGCCAAGACTTATAGGTGAGTATGATCCAATCCTTAACTATAAGGATGCTATGTCACATATGCCATTTGCTCGCATTCTTTATACTCAGTAATGCCATACTTGTACACTAGCATTCAAAACTCATTGATGCCACTCTACTATTGATGTGATAATGTCATTTGTTCTCAATGTCACTAGATTCTTTGCCTTTTCTAGATTCTTATCATCATTCATGCATACATAGGATTTTACAAGTTCTCAATAGTTTACAATCATCTCATATGGATTTGTACTCAAAGCATACAACAACAAGCTTTCAATCACCCTACAATGCATGAAGCTCAATATACACATATGCTCAAGAAATGACATTTTAGACATAAAAGGAAATTGAGAATTTCGGAAAGCACCACCCACCTCGTAGGGTTGCTAAGGTGCTACGGTTTGATTTTCGTGATTTTTAGCCGCCTATTCTCTCGCCTGCGGCAAAACGAAGCCAAATTAGACTTTTTCTCCAATTCCTCCACGTAGACTCGTCGGATCTTCAAACCGAGTCTCCCAACGTGTCAGAAATATCTTCAATTAGGTTTCTACAAGGTCAATTTATATTTAAACCAACCTATGGCAAAAGCCCCAATTTTGGTGCCCTGACATTGCACTATAGCAACATATACCACGTGGATCTTGGAGATAAGCAAAAATAAGCTTAAAATCATCAAGAGATCCAACAAAAATCATTTCTAGGTCATTTGAACCAAACCCTAGAAATCTACCATGAGTGCTCATGAAGCTTACCTCAAGAAGCTTCCTTTTCTTGAGCCAAAGGAGAAGAAAAAGAAGTTACTTCACTTCCTTGCCTTCTTCTCCACCAAATCTACCTTCAAATCCTCCTTCAAACTCCTCCAAAAGCTCCTAGAGAGAGAGAAGGAGAAAAATGAAAAAGGAGAAGGTGTTCACTACTGTGAACAAAAGAGGAGAGGTTGTGGTATTTTTATAGGCTGCCACAATAGCAAATAAACCCTCAAACTATTTTTATTTGCAGCAGACTCAACCTGCTGTTCGCAGCACTGTGTACTGGTACGCGGGATGGTGTCACCGATACGCCCCTGGTAATTATCCCAAACCCGAGAGCTGCTGTTCTCGGGTTGCTGCGGGGTACCGGACAGCCCCGAGCCCCGCCTATTTGGTTGGGTTCGGGCGCGCCGACAGACCGCCGAACGGACAGGGTTTTTCCTGTACCACGGACAGAGTCTCCCCTATACACGTCCAAGGCGTCGCAATCAATATAATACAAAGGTTCCAACCAGGAACAGTATTCAAGCAGAGATTGCATAAGGAAGTATCAAAAACATAAACAGCTAAACTATTACAAGCATTCACCAGCTTACATTCAACTTTTACATCCCAATTATAATTCTTTTTCATCCAAATGCAATCTGAGTTATTACATCATTTAATACAACTTGATATAATTGTGTTCTTTTCCTTTCCTATACCCCTAAGCTATGTCGACGGGGCACTGCTATCTCTGGTCTTTGGGGTAGGGCGCTATCTACGAAGCTACGCCCTTGCCTTGCGCCGCCGCGCCGTTCACGTGCGAACCTGTAACACCCCAAAGCAATGTGGGGTGAAAACCAACTCCATGGTTTGCAGTGGGTACGGCCACCCAAGGAAAAAACTCAACCAATAGGTCCGAAGGAGGCAAACTGCAGGTTAGTTAATAAATAGATAGATACGATATCTAAATTATGCAGCTAACAATACCGTGCTTTTGCCTCACAAATGCAATAATGCCATGCTATATGCAAATCATGTGATAATGCAACATCACAAGTAGATCACCCGATTCTACTTCTATCTCGCTATCTAGTTCGCATCCAACTAACCTCTAAGGTTTCTATTACCCTAGATCCGTTTCATTTATCACTAGCCTCTAAGGTTTCCTCTACCTTATTTAAGCTAGCTACCCGACTCTGCCCCGAGTCAATCAACTGCGGAGTACCGCACTCTGACTGGCTCGAGGTGAAGGAACCCTCACATACACCTCGGCTTTAAATCCACTCAACTTATACTATGTCTAATCATGGTATGAATGCCAATCCACTATGCTATTCATGTCATTACCCAATCCACCTGGGCTAACCCGCCGAAGATCTCGAATCCTGTAGGTGAAGAGCTACCCCGCCCTTGTCTCACCCAACTCATAACTCAAAGGTCATAGTAAAAGAGCTACCTCGCTCTTGCCCGACTCAAGTCTCAATGCCAAAGGGGGAGAGCTACCCCGCTCTTCGCCCCGCCTCTAATCTCAATCTCACAGGTGAGGAACCGCTCACTCAAGGTGAGAATCTACTCACTCACCCGACTCACAATCATATCTTGAAGGGGGACCCAAAAAGGCTATCCCTCAGGACCCAAAAAGGCTATCCTGATACCCACAACATAGGTGCCACAACTCAATCTCAATCTCACAGGTGAGGAATCGCTCACTCAAGGTGAGAATCTACTCACTCACCCGACTCACAATCACGTCTCGTAGGTGAGGAACCGCTCACTCAAGGTGAGAATCTACTCACTCACCCAAGACCGTCTGTGAGACCCAAAAAGGCTATCCCTTGGTACCCAAAAAGGCTATCCCTGTAGTCTGACAACTCCGGAGTGCACTGCTTGTGTAGAGCGACCACCCCAAGCTTTGAACAGACTATGTGAGCTCGATCCAATCCTCGTTAATTGAGGATACCCTACCATCTAGGGTTAACAACAACAACCACACTTTAGGTTCTCTTACCCGAATCATAGCTAGGGAAATCCACCTATCCCTATGTTCAATGCCGTAATGTCAACTACACTAAATTCTCATGCAATAAGCCACAACGAGGGAAACTCACCTATTCCCTATGCCCAATGCCATAAGTGTTTCTTTTCACTATGTTCAAATGCCACTCACCTAGGTTTAATCAGCAATAGGTTCAACACCTTTATCACATAACCTAGGTTTAACTAACTCTAGGTTCAACAACCCTAGGTTCACATCCGACCTATGTTTTAATAACACTAGGTTTGTATAACATTCTTATCCATCCTAGGTTCACGACACTAGGTTCACATGCCACCTATGTTCTTTAACACAAGGTTTAATGCCACTCGATCTATTCGACACCTAATTGTCCACATCGAGTTTCTATAATTATCCACATTATCAACATGCATACTATACTTAGCCTCTTCTAGCATGTAGATTAACATGTCCATACGCAATATCATCTAGCATGTACTTTCAATACACAACATGCAATTATCAACTAGCATACATATATTCATATGCTCTAACACATCTACAACATCATCATGCATATTCTATTTACATGCCTTAACACATTCATGATGCCATCATGCACCTATTCGAATCATGCTAACATGCATATATATTCATCCAAGGTAGCTATTACATAGTATCTCATGTATTCACCCTAAGCATTCACCTATGCAATCAACTACTATTACACATATATATGCATCAACAAGAAAGCACATTTCTCTTCGACATGCAGGCGACCTAGTTGCTTCGGTAAGCACAACCCACCTGTTATCGCGTTCCGATTGCTCATAGTCACTTGCAATCGGTCTCCCGCGGCACAAGCCGCTCGACTCGACCCAATTCACGCGCGACCACCGAACGACCTCCGATCTGCGATCTGGAAATTAAAGGTCTTCGGTTTCATGCTATGACACTCGGAATCCGATCTCGCGATTTATGGACGCCACCTCGGCCCTCCAGGCAGAAACGAATGCCGGAAGGTCCTTTTCCTCAATATCTTTGCACCAGCTTGACGGATCGCCGAACCGACTTCGCCAACGCGTCAGAATACCTAGCAATTAGGTTTGTATGGGTTCAAATTAGATCAAACCCCTATCTTTCACAAAATCCCATTTTAGAACCCTAGCCTACAACTATTGCAAGAATACTTCGAATAGCTTCATGATTCTAGCAATAATCCTTTATTTAGCATCCTAGGGTTCAACTAAAACCAATCCTAGAGTTTACAAAACAAACCCTAGCTACTTGCCATTAAAGCTTAAAGAGCTTACCTCTATAAGCTCTCCTCAAGCAATGGAAGAAGGAGAAGAATATGAAATTCCTCCTTCAAGCTTCACTCTCCACCAATTCCTCCTCTTGGATCCACCCTTAGAGAAAGAGAAAGGGAGTTTAGAGAGAGAGAGGAAGTGTATTAAGGTGAGAGGGTGAAGAAAATAGGAGAAAACAAGCCCTAGACCCCTCTTGTAGCTTCCACTAATGCAGAATTGCATTTAGGCCCCTTAACTTTGCATTTAGGGTACTGCCCCTCGCGGGGCATTTTTTTGTATAGGGGACCTGTAAGGTACCGGACTTCTAAAACAATGAAGTTACGGTGTACATTTAAATGATTCCGGTGAGGTTGCGGTGGAATGTAATATACCGGGTTTTAAATATAAAAATAGAAATAAATAAAAGTAGTATGAGATACTATTTTTATTGGATTTAGAGAAGTGAAATATAGGTTGGGAATGACCTGTGCTGAAATCGGAGCGAAAACAGAAGATTTAAAATTTTCTGTGCGAAACGGGGCAGATAAATTAGCAGAAAATGCACAGTGTCAGAAAATTCTGAAAACGGGAGGATAAGTCAGGATTATTTTTATGAGGCTATATTTAAAGTTTCATATCATTCTGACACCCGAAAGGTGGAAAATAAAATCCGACTGTTATCTGATAAAGATTTCAGTTCGGTAGAGCTTTCGGTGACCAAACGGGGTCGAAACTGAAATATTAAAATTTCTTTGGACTCGTTAAGCAAAACCGAATATGACTGTCAAATTTGAGCTCAAACGGATGTTTAGGGAGTTCCGGCGAAAGATATCAGATTTGGAACTGCCTGGAGTGAATAGTATTCTTGGATAACTTGGAGGTCAAGTTTCCTATGAAACTTGGAGGCCAAGTTTCCTATATACATATATATATGAAGGATTGAGCCTTTTCTCTCATTTCCTCACATTTGCAACCAAAGAGAAAGATCTCTCTCTCTCTAGCAATTTCTCCACCAAAGAGAGAAATTGGAGATGGATTTGGAAAAGAAAAAGCTTGCTTAGAGGTGAAGCTTTCTTTTTCTTCACCATTGGCTTGGAGAGAGCTTGGGTTTGAGAGGTAAGCTTTGATAGCAACAATGGTAGATTGCTAAGTAATGAGTTGTATGCCTTAGAAATGGGTTTAGTGAAACTCCTAGATGCTAAATAGATGGTTGATGCTCGAATTTAGAGATCAAATGATGAATTCTTGCATAGTTGCATCTTAGGGCATCAAAAGAGGGGTTTTGCTTGTGAGGGGTTTTGATCTAAATTGATCATGTATAAACCTAATTGTTAGGTTTTCTGACGCGTTGGCGAAGTCGGTTCGGCGATACGACGAACGTACGCGAAGATATTAAAGAACGAAGCCGTTAAGGTACAGATTGCCGCAGCTTGCGGCGAAAGCTTCCAAAAATCACGAAATCGAAACCCTAGCCTCGTGATAGCGATAAAAGGTGGGGGGTGTCATCCCGAAGCAACCGGGCTTCCTTTTATGTCTAAGTTTTATTTTGATCATATTCATATATTGATATTGTGCATTATAGGATTAGTAGATGATTACATTCCATTTCCTTGCATATTTCCTATGGTAATGTAGCATTGTGGGCTTGACACTTGAACTTAGGTTGCATGAGGATTGGGTCATGTGACAAGAATCCTATAGTGACACGAATGATGATGAACTTGGACTCGTGATGATGAAAACTAGTAGCATTTGGATTAGTGTAATAGAGACACTATAACAAGAACGAGTGGCATGTCAATTTAGTGTATTGAGACACATATAGCATCATGACATAAATGAGTGGCATCAAATCTAGTGTAGTGGAACACTATGGCATTTGAACCTAGGGATAGTAGATTTTTCCGATTGTCATGTTGTAGACATTATGCATTTGGCATTAGTGCAGTTGAGGCACATTAACCCTGGTAGATAGGGTATCCTCTTGTGAGGATTGGATCATACTCACATGTCTGTTCAGAGCTTGTAGGTGGTCGCTACACACAAGCAGTGCACTCCGGAGTCGTCACATGATAGGGATAGCCATTTGGGTCCCGCAGACAGTCTTGGGCAAGTGAGCTGATCCTCCCCAGGTGAGTCGGGTGAGTGAGCTGATCCTCACCTATGAATTGAGATTGGGTTGTCGTACCTATGTCGAGAGTCGGGCGAGTGAGCGGATCCTCCCCGTTGTGTTTAGAGTGTGAGTCGGGCGAGTGAGCGGATCCTCCCCGTTGTGTTTAAATTGGGAGTCGGGCGAGTGAGCGGATCCTCCCCGTTGTGTGTAGAACCCCGCTGTGTGTAGATTGAGAGTTGGGTGAGTGAGCTGATCCTCACCTATGAGTCGAGATTGGGTTGTCATACCTATGTTGTGAGTCGGGCGAGTGAGCGGATCCGCCCCTTTGAGACTAGATTGTGATTTGGGTGAGTGAGCGGATCCTCACCCTTGTTATTGAGTAGATTGCATACTATGTAGTAGTTCTATGCATTCTTTACTGTTGAGACATAGTAGCATGTGTAGATTGCATACTATGTAGTTGTTCATACATTGGATTATTGAGGCATAGATCATATACTATGTTGTAGCTCATTCCATTGGTTATTGAAGGCATAGTAGAATGTTGCATATTACTTTACTATGTTGCACTTCAATTTCACATCTATCTATCTATCTATCTATCTACTTGTGCCTGCTTGGACCTAGTGGGAAGATCGGCGAAGTCGGCGGCCGAACCCACTGGGAACTATATTTATATAGTTCTCACCCCATGTGGTTTTGGGGTACAGGTACACACAGAGGCGAGCCGAGCGAGGACCGCGGCAAGGGCATAGCGCCCTAAGTGAGCCTAGTTAGTAGCTTTTCCTTTATGCATTAGAGTACCCTCGTGTACTAGAGGATGTTTTGGAAGATGAAAATGTAATATATTCAAATGATGTAAATGTTGAATGATTGTGATAGTTAGACTATCTTTCTTTATACACTTGTACATTCGCTTGTGGTTCTTGCTCTTAGTTATTGTGCACTTGTGTGCATCGTATCGATCATGTATGTTATTTAAGCATTCCCTGGGCGCTTAACTGTACATGATCTGGTTGCTTAGCCTTGGGCGGACAGGAGAGGTGCTGTCCGTTCGGCGGTCCGTCCGGCGCGCCCGAATCGTGCCAAATTGGTATTGGATTCGGGGCGGGGCGTGACAGGACCGGTCCTTGGACTTGAGGAATCGGTCCCCGTAGGTCCAGAATTCCAGCATTTTGGAACTTAGCCAAATTTTCATCTTTTTCACCGTTTTTTCTCCGTTTTCGCTCGTTTGACCTCCGATTCTTTTCAAATCGAACCGAGACTCTCCAAACATGTTTTCGAGCATGTTTTCATCATCTTCTCATCCACGCTAATGCCGGATTTAGTCCATGGTCCAACATAACCTTTCGGGTTTCGTTTTTGGGCCTACGTGCACCGAAACGCCCGAATACTCCCGAACTTCACCGAACTTCACCGGAACCATTCAAATGGCTTTCCAACCAAATGTACACCGTAACTTCATTATTTTAGAAGTCCAGTACCTTACAGGAGAGGTCCAAAAGCTAGGGTTTCATCTCGAAACCCTAGTTGCAACAATATATAGCATGTATACATATTGCAAAAAGGTCTCTCAAAGCTGAGTACAGCTCAGTCCCTGCCAGTGCGTGTAACTTGCGCGTAAGCATCTCAATGTTCAAAATCATGCAAAACGGTACATAAAATATTGGGTTTCTCGTGAAATTTCCATTTTGCCAATTTCGACCCCTCAGTGAACTTTTTGAGATTCCCGGAGATCCGTCCGTCGGATTTTCGATAGGATCATGCTAGCGCGTTCAGCACAACTGGGGCATCTAATCTACAATTTTGTTTCGTCAGGTTTGGTCACTAATTTGCGACAAAACCCAACCACTCTCCAATCTCCAGAAACTACACCTATATATATAAATCCAATAAAACCCTTTTTTCTTGAAAATCATGCATCAGAACCCAAATCCGTCAGTGCCATTGGGTCTAGGATAGGCGAACCGTCGAAAACGAGCTATTGGATCACTATGAACGGAGTACAATACGCACCAGAAGCCATCTCCACTCATTGGCTTCTCCGGAAAATCGGAGTTACTATTCACTTTAAGTGATTAGTATAGGTCGCGTAACTTCTCCAGTCTAACTCGTTTTCTCCTGAAACTTGATGAGTGCTTATGTAATTATATTACACACAAAAATATCATCAACAAAGAGTTTAGCTACACTGTCAAACCTCGGTTATTACAAGGGATAGAGGAGAATAAACTTAACGGGTCATTCCATTAAAAACAGAAATAACCCTCTTTGACCGGAATAAAATATTTCTGTCAAATTTTTTCTTGTTTGGTAGAATAATAAGAATAAACAAATTTATACTCTACTTACCCTCTTTCCAAACACAACCTACAAGAAAGGGAATAGAGAGAGATAGAGAAGCATCGCCGTTACTCTTAAGTAAAAAAAGAAAAAGTTACTTTCCCTTCTCTGTCCCCTTCTTTGTTATTTTCTCCTTCCCACTCTCTTCTTTTCTACGAACCCTCCTCCCTATCCATCTCGATCTCAGTCGACGAGCGGCCGCACCATAGCAGTCAACCACCAAGCTCTGGAGGAAGTCGAGACCATGCATTTGATCTTATTTGACATTCGCACCCTCGCAATATATGGAGCAAGTTGAGCCCACGCATCTCGATCTCACTCAGCGGCCTCAAAAGCCTTCGTTAATTCCTCGCGGCCCTATCAACGGATCTGAAGTTCAAGATGTATGAGATTTCTTTTTTTTCACAAAAAAATAGAGATTTATGACTTTTTATTAGGGAAAACTTCAAAACCCCGCATGGTTTCGCACGTTTTTATTTTACTACCATGTGGTTTAAAGTGTATCAAGTTAGTACCATGTGGTTTCGCACTTTCTCACTTTAGTACCCTGTGGTTTAAAGTGTATCAAGTTAGTACTATGTGGTTTTATTTTTGTATCAAGCTAGTACCCTGTGGATTTATTTTTGTATCAAGTTAGTACCCTGTGATTTTTAAACAACAGGGTACTAAAGTGAGAAAGTGCAAAACCATAGAGTACTAAAGTGAGAAAGTGCGAAACCACAAGGTACTAACTTGATACACTTTAAACCACAGGGTACTAAAGTGAGAAAGTGCGAAACCACAGGGTACTAACTTGATACACTTTAAACCACAGGGTACTAAAGTGAGAAAGTGCGAAACCACAAGGTACTAACTTGATACACTTTAAACCGCAGCGTACTAAAGTGAGAAAGAGTGAAACCACAAGGGGAGTATTTAAAGTTTTCCCTTTTTATTATATTATATTTGGTGTCATATAGTATAAAATAGAAAAGTTTGTTATATTTATGGGTTTTTATTAGTTTGTTATGCTTAAACTTCATATTATATAGAGTTCCTTCTGGCTGCATTTTTTTTATTTAAAAAAATGTATTGAATTTTGTTTTAATCTTATTAGTTTATTTATCTTCAAATGGTAGACCAAAACTCTGTATCTTCTATTTTTATAGGGTTATTCATTTTCCGTGGTTCCTTTTATAGATATGTAAAGGACCTTTATATAAGTAATTTTGGTTTTAAAATGCTTTAACTGTCTTGGATCACAAAACATCGCGTTGATTTTTAATTTTTGTAATTTTTCTTTCTCACTGATCTTTTCGTTGTTTTCATACTTTTTACTCCACTGTCAAGGATCTAGCAGAAGGTCTCTTTGTGTGCTGAGGGCCTCTGCAGTGTGATATATGTTGATAAGACTACTGGCTTTGTGAATATTAAGTTTGCAGACAGAAAGTTCAGGTTTTTCTTGGCTTCTAGAATAGTTTCTTCACTGTGACAAGTAGTGGCTTTTGGTGGAAGAGCTTAGCAAAATGTGTTTAAGATTTCACTTTGATAGAAAGCTAAAACAAGCACTTGAACTGTAAAGCAGAATATCAAATTTAAAACTTATATTTTTGCCACAATAAGATACTATTGAAAATATTTTAATGAAAAATTATTAGCGCTTCTTAAATCAATTTTGTTGAAATAGCATTTTTGCATAAGCTCTCACTGGGTCAAAGAGGTCCTAAGGCTTTAAACAGGCTATATAACCTGTAAATCACATTAAGTTGTCTAATTTGATTTCACAGCATTTATCATTGAATTTGAATTTGGTTTTGAACTAATCATATTCTACTTTTTGATGTTCGTCTCTCTCTGTGTGTGTGTGTGTTGTTATACTGGACTAACTTCATGCTCTCCTTGCAACAAAGGATCTGATAGAAACACCTACAGTGTAACAATGAATGAAGGATGGTTCAGTTTTGAATTTTTTGGCATATTTATAGTAATAGTCAATAATGCTTAAAGGTGTTTGATAGACGTGCACACTTAATTGCTATTTACTAAACAAATGATATATAATTCTTTTTTGCCTATCCAAAAATAGATAATAGGAAGTATGAGGATTTTAGAGTTTTCTGTACAAATAGTATAACCATTTACAACCTCTATTTTAGATAGCTTTAATCTACTCACTTAACCCTCCAATTTGTAATCAAAGTAGAGAGAATAAGAAACGAAGCAATCACTACCTGAGAATAGGGGTGGCAATCCAGCTCGCTGTTCGCTAGCCAGCTCGTGTTCGACTCGAAATCAGCTCGAGATCGAATCGTTCGTTTAGTAAACGAGCCGAACACGAGCTGAATTTTTCAGCTCGTTTAATAAACGAGCCGAACACGAGCTGGGGTCAGCTCGCTCGTGTTCGGCTCGATAACAGCTCGAATACATATATTTTATATTTATATAATTTATTTAATTTATATTTTTATATATAAATAAATAATTATACATAATATATATTTTTATTATTTAATTTTTAGCAAAATAAAAATATAAATGCGAGCTTATTATAATAAGACCATTTATATGTAAAGTTTCAACTATTAGATCAAAGTCTAATGGATAAGATTTATAAATTTATTTTATATATATTCAATCTAATTTTCTTAACTTATTGTTCGTTGGCCAGCTCGTGACCAGCTCGTATTCGCTCGTATTAACAAGCCGAACACGAGCTGAATTTTTCGGCTCGATACTTAAATGAGCCAGCTCGTGTTTGATCTTGGTCTTATAAATGAGCCGAACACGAGCCAGCCCCAGCTCGCTCGTGTTCGGCTCGTTTACACCCCTACCTGAGAACGGAAAGTTAGTAAACAATATTTTTAATTTTGCTATGAAGAGTTTGATTTGGATAATAAGTGATGTTGATAGATTGAATAATCAACTATGCATCAAATCAAAGGATCAATGCACAGACATGGGCTTTATAGATTGATGAGCCAGCGTCCCTCGAGGTTTCATAAGGTTTTCTGAAAGTTTTTTTTTCATTTGTAGTAGAAGGTTTAGATAAGACAGTAATATGGATGCTACATGGCAACCATTGCAGCCATTCATTGTCACGCCCCGCGACCGCTAGTTTGGCCGGTTCGGGCACGTCGAACATACGCCGAACGGACATCACCTCCCTTGTCCGCCCAAGGCTAAAACAACAAAATCATGCACAACAAGTTGCCCAGGAAAAACTTAACAACATACATGATATAGCAAGCGAGTAATTTCACAAGCATACACAAGAGCAAGTATACATCCATATCACCTATGTACACGAGGGTACTCTAGTACGGAAGGAAAGCCACTACTAGCTAACTAGGGTGCTATGCCCTTACCGCTGTCCTCCTCCAGAACGCTCGAACTCGGCCCTGCAACAAAATGGGGTGAGAACTATATAAATATAGTTCCCAATGGGTTCGGCCGCCAACTCCACTGATCTTCCCACTAGGTCTAAGTAGGCATAAGCAGATAGATAGATAAATAGATAGATGTCTAAAAAATGAACTGATACATAATGAAGAAATTGCAACATGCTACTATGCCTTGAGAAACAAAGGAATAAATGAATATAGCAATGTATCCAACTAACATGCTACTATATCTCTACATCAAGCATGAATGCAATATCTACTATGCTCAAAGGCATATCTCTCATAAGATCATTACCCAATCCACTTGGTTAACCCGAAGGTTACGCCCCGACTCAGATCTCAAATTTCGTAGGTGAAGAGCTACCCCGCTCTCCCCCCCGACTGGCATCTCGAATGCCATAGGTGAAGAGCTACCCCGCTCTTCGCCCCGACTCACATCTCAAGTCTCACAGGTGAGGAGCTACCCCGCTCGTGTCCCACCCGGTGAGGAGCTACCCCGCTCGTGTGACAACTCCGGAGTACACTACTTGTGTGGAGTGACCACCCCAAGCTCAAAACAGACTATATGAGTGTGATCCAATCCTCGCCAACTGAGGATACCCTGTCAACTAGGGTTAACAAACACTCGGGAATCCACCTATCCCTATGTTCAACGCCATAGTGTCTCAACTACACTAAGTTCTCATGCAATGTGTCATAACTAGGGAAACTCACCTATTCCCTATGTTCGTTATGTCATAAGTGTTTCTTTTACACTAAGTTCCAATGCCACTCGTTTACATCATTATGTTGTAAGTGTCTCAACCACACTAATTTACATGCCATTCGTCCAAGTTATAAGTGTTTCCACTACACTAGTTCACAAGTCATTGGTTTTCATCATCAAGTTCAAGTTCACCATTTTCTTATCACTATAGGATGGTTTTCATCATCAAGTTCAAGTTCACCATTTTCTTATCACTATAGGATCTCATGTCACATGACCTAATCCTCATGCACCCTAGATTCATGTGTCAAGCCCACAATACTACACTACTAAGGACGCATGCAAGGAAATTGAATGCAACTATACCAATCATCCTATAATGCATAAGAACAATATGTGAAACATGATCAATAATCTAACTCGGACATAGAAGGAAGCCCAGTTGCTTCGGGATGACACCCCCCCACCTTTAGGTGATGCCACGAGTCCACGAATCCGATTTCGTGATTTTTAGACGCCGCCTCGGCCTTCCAGGCAGAAACAAAGCCGAAAATGTTCTTTTCGCCAATATCTTCGCGTAGGCTTGACGGATCGTCGAACCGACTTTACCAGCGCGTCAGAATACCTAGCAATTAGGTATAAAAGAGATAAATCCCAACTTTAGATATCTATTTCACAAAACCTATTTCAGAACACTAGATCGAAACTATTGCAAGAATCCATCGCGTAGCTTCATGATTCGAGCAATAAACATCTACTTAGCATCTAAGGGTTCCATAAAAACCATTTCTAGAGTATAAAACATCAACCCTAAAAATCTACCATTGTTGCTCAAAGAGCTTACCTTAACCAAGCTCTTCCTCCAAGCTAGGGAAGAAGAAGAAGAAGATGAAATCCTGTTCAAGCTTCAATCTCCACCAACCCTTACTCTAACCTCCACCCTTGAGAGAGAGCTTCTAGAGAGAGAAAGGGAGAAAAATGAGTAAAGGGGATATTTCCCTAGCTGTGAACAAGAAAGAGAGAGATGGGGTCCTTTTATAGGCTGTCACAATTGCATAAAAGCCTCTCAACAATTGCTATTTGCAACCTACTGCAATCTGCAGTTTTTCTGCACTTGGTACCGGTACGCGGGATTCTTGTCACCGGTTTAACGATTATGTAGCAGCCAACCCGAGAGCAGCCTTCTCGGGTAGCTCATCTGGTATCGGTACAGACCAAGGGTGTCACCGGTTTAACAGCCAAAAATACTCGAATCCGAGAGCAGCTATTCTCGGATGCCTGCCTGGTACCGGTACCACCCCAATGTTTAACCGGTTACAAAGTGCCCAGACTGCAGTTCAGCACTTGTTCGACTTCTACTTCGCGCCGAGCAATGCTAATACTCGATTACCTCACTTGGGGTTTAACTTTAACCCTTCCAACATTATTGGAATGTCACATAGACCATATCCAAGCATCCCTCTCGCCACGCTTTGGTCACTTTGACCAAAAGTGGTTTATTACGACGGGGATTCAACATCTTACATCCCCCCTCCTTAAAAAGAGTTTTGTCCTCGAAACTAACTCACTTCAAACCCAACTCATACCTCAACTCGATTTATTGAGAAATCGAGGGTTCCAATGAACTTTCGCACTCCAGAGTGGCCTTTCACTCATTGGAACCGTTCGACGGCCCACTACGGAGGATATGAGACCAGATTCACTCACATCTACTAAGCGCAACACCGAACGCATTACAACCTCCGCAAGCCTCGGTGGCAGCGCAAGTCAATGCTCGACGACTCCTCACGCTCCAACACCGCTCACTAACCAACACGCATAGAACTCCTCTTTGCATTTCACACCCCATCAGGGAACACACTCTGATTGGATCACCGGCATTGCTTAAAAGCAATATCATTGGTGCATCGACCCATCACGAGTGCTCCAATCCCAACTGGACTTTGCTCTACCACGAGATGGCACACTCCGGCACATCTCCAACTTCAATCCTCAAAAGAGCATTATCCACAAGCTCCACTTCACCTGAGAGCACTAACTCCAATCCTCACGTGGCTTCCATTAGCTCAATGTCTCACAAGATCACTACATCCTTTGACACCATAGGCCACGACCAACTAGAACTCGTTCCTATGCAACGAACTCACACGAACACTTCGTTCGTGAATCCAAGCCATACTCCTCGACAGAGTTATCGGCTAAACCTCGCACTTCGGTTTCCACAGGTGGACCACTGGTCACCAATCCTAGTAGGCCTACAGCCTAAACCTGTCTCAATACGTAGCGTCTCTTGCTCGCAAGCGTAGACCCAATCATAACCGGGCGAAATTCTCACTTCAAAATTCGCACACACTCCAACCAAGAGTAACCATGACCCCAGACCCCTATAATTTCTTGGGTTGGGTCACAAGCGCACTCTCAGTGCATCATCGATCATATGATCTAACATGTGGCATTCCACGTTCCCGGGTCTCAGCTCGTACTACCGTCCTGACCAAAACTTTGCCCTACCCGTAGGTACCGGGCCACTATCACCCACAGCCGACTGTGCCTGTCCACATGACCCTAGGCTCCACAGTCCACAAATGGTCCAGGCACGGATCGTCCTTAAGCAATACTCGCAACCGTCGTCTCACACGACATGCTCTATCGAGCCACACGTACCACTACCAGCTCCTAAGCACCTAGTGCGAGCCATCGGCCCCACGAGTGATCCCTGGCAGGCTTCACACAAAGCAATGCTCAAGTGGTACTGCAAACACACTCACCCGGCTGATCCACTCCGCACTCCACGAGTATCTACACTCGAGCGTCGTACGTCTCTATGGTGTTCCACACCACGTCCAGCATCAGGCAACCCTGCCTATGCACACCGGCCACACGGGCACGATTCACCCAACTCAAATCGAGGTACTACTAGGCCCACGTGCCCGTACTTGGTCACTAACCAATCGCTCTCTCAATGTGATCCTGCTTTCACTGTTCGTTCTACCGGAACAATATCCGAAACTCCCGGACTATCAAGAGATCCTTACATGCCATGGTTCAACTCTCGTAATCAACCACTCACATTGCTTTGAGAGTCGGTCCGCCAATTCCATCTCTATCACGAGTCCCACTCTTATCCATAGGCCATCTAGCTCTCTACCTACTCCAGCAGGCGCTACACCCTCACCACATAAGCATACCCAGGTATTTGCACCAACCCGTCCACTTAGTCCCTACTACACTAATGTATAAATAGTAGCAAACGACCACAAGGTAAATGCATGCAATTTCTTAAGTCTACATCATGCAGAAGCGTATGATTGCCTTAACTAAATTATACCTGCCGCGACGTCACGCTCCTCGACCTCAGCAGGTCCTTCCGCTTGAGCGGCAAACACTTGACCACTCGGAGCCGACCGGGTCACATCAAGCTGACGCGGCACCATCGCACGTCCCGCAGGTACGGCAGTAGGCGGAACTCCACCAAACTGCCACGGAGTCGCCGGGGCGGATGCAACAGACGGGGCAGGCGACGATCCCTCTGGGCACTGACGGCTAATATACCCCGCTTGACTACACCTGAAGCACCGTCCCGCCCTATGCTTATAGTTCCCTGCGATGGTCCCCACTGCAAATTACACATCGTATTGGTCCCTGGCTCTCCGACTGTCTCTTCGGGTACTTCGGGGGCTTCTTGGAACTAAATTGTCCCCCCGAACCACCGCCAGGCCGTTTCTTCCCCTGGTCCTTCTCGAACGCTTTGCGCTCCTCTCGGACACAAGCGTTCTCGTGCTCGACCCATAGAGCACAATCCAACACCTCCACAAAGGTGCGGAACTTGAAAGCATGCACCATTCGAAAAATATCGGGCAGGAGCCCCCATACGAAGCATTCCGCCCGGTCTTGCTCGGCCTTTGCCACATCTGGAACGCAATTCAGGAGATGAGTGAACTCCCGCTCGTACTCCCGTACTGTGCGATTGCCCTGCTTGAGCTTCCGGAAATCCTCCTGCATCTTTCTTTTGTCACTGTTGGGAAAATACTCTGCGAACATCAATCCTCGGAACTCCGCCCAATGGATCGGGGGAAGGTCCGGAGATCGATCCTGCTTCACCCTCCTCCACCACACTCGAGCCCTCTTGTCGAAGCAATGAGGGACCAAGTGCACTTTGTCTTGCTCTCGGGTGTAGATGTCCTTGAACAACGTCTCCATCGTGGCTAACCAAGTGCAACGACCCGACCCGCTTGCAACAATAACTCGTTGGGCCCAAACCACCGGCCCAAAATGCTTAAGCCCAGTTATTATTACTAGCGTGTAGGCCTTATATAAACTGATCAGAATCAGTATCCCATCCGATGTGGGACTATTGGGGGCGTTACACCAAGTCTCCACGGTCCAAGGATCTATCACCTCGCCATCAAATGTCGGAAGGTGGAACTTCATGAACTTTGTGAGAGCCGCATAACCGCGCTCTCGTTCCACCTCCTCGGCTGCCACATCGGGTGTTACCGAACTCGAAGTCGTCGGAGGAACACTCGCCGGCGAGGGATGTTGTAGGATACCGAACTTCTGAAAATAGGAAGTTACGGTAGGATAGTATGTCGGAGTTTATTAT